>NW_015555873.1:45285-63899 GCF_001515605.1 Sinocyclocheilus anshuiensis
TACTATAGTGCCATTTCTAACTATTGGCAGAGCAGGCAGTTGACCTCTGCATTATGAAGGGCCTCCATAAATGTACCACAGTACAATATAGCTAGGTAATGGCATATGTTTCATGTTTACATTGGGCACTCCCCACCAGGTACAATATTCTGATTGTTTGCATCTTGTTTTTAAGCCCATAAATAGTAATGTGCTCGTTCTAATAAATTTATATTGTAATGCACTCATACTAATATATTACAAAATCATCTTTACATTGCTGGTAGGTTATCATTTCACAAATTAACACTTTCTATGTTTAAAAAAATAAAAATTAGAAGAGTTCTAAACTAATGCGCTCTCTTCTGTATCTAATGCACACACACATGCTCAGTCACTCACACAGATCACGCTGCGGCCGCACTCAGACATTCAGCAACACAAACTTCTCAGTGCTGCCCCACAATTTTATCAATAAAATAGCTTAATCGCTCAAGAGCTACATTACCTTTCTCAACAAGGAGCTGGTAACATCATCGTTTCTAAAGGAATTAAAGCCACATCTTCAATGTTAATAGAGAAACGTGGCAAAACGGTGGTAATTCATACATACACAGCCCCTCTCTCTCTCTTTCTCTCTCTCTCTCTCGTAAATAAACACTTGATGAATTACACTTTTCTGAGAATAGAATATTAAGTGGAGATCGCTAAACTGCAAGCTTACCGGTGTTTTCAGAAATCAAGCGCGTTTATCCACACTGGAGAGCGCGTGCACATGGTTGCCAGGTTGACAAAAACAAGTAACACACTTAGCAGATATTTCCGTATTGCACAAGTGTGAAGCTCTGTTTCGGGGATTACGTCTCTTTATATCAGGCAACCCAGGTTGTGTTCCTCTGCAGCCAGATTAAACCTTTTTGTAGCCTATATATTACACTTATTATTATTATTATTATGCTATGCTCTATTCATTATTATTTAGAAACCTCGCACTTTTCTACTCCATTTTAAACGGTGTTCTTGTATTCAAATTAAGCGCAGTCCACTGCAGCGCACGTGCCACAATATCGATACAGGGCCAGACGATACATCGTTGTATCGAACACAGCACAAAATCATACTGCAAATCTCAGTAATCCTGGAATAAGCTATGTGGATTCAATTTTCAGTTTCAGGTTGTAGTCTTCAGATGTAATTTTTCAGATTTGTTCTTAGCCTTCTTTACTTTTGAATTGGCAACATTTTATCTGCATCTGCATTGATGTGAATTTGCGATGTTCTGTCTAAATCTGAGTTCATCCGTGTCCTAGTTAATTTGAAGTGGCAACACTGAGTTTGAAAAAGGGTAGATCTGAATTGGCAGTACTCAGTTTGAATCTGAGTCATTAAATCTGAACCTGGGTTAATCTGAATCATGAAGTAGCTGAACTGAAGTAGATTCTGAATTCATTTGAACTGGCAACATTCAGTCAGAATATGTGTTCATCTGAATTGGTAACACTGAATTTGAATCACAGTTCAACCAGACTGCTAGCATTCATTGTAAATCTGCATTAATCTGAATTGGTAGCATTTACTCTAAATTTGAATGAGCAACATTTAGTCTTAATTAGTGTTACTGTTAATATAAATTTGTTAGATTTAATATTAATATAAAATAAGTTCATCTGAATTAAAAGCATTCTAAATTGATCTGAATCAGCAACACTTAATATGAGTCACAGTTAAATTGAACTGCTAGAATTAATTTTGAATTTGAATTAATTTGAATTGCCAACAATTCAAGTTGATCTAAATTGACTGCATTCAGTATGGATAATCTAAATTAACAAACATTATGTCTTAATGTAATGTCTTAATCTGAATTGACAACACTGACTTGGAATCAGAGCAATTGTTAGCATTCAGTTTAAATCTGAATTCGTTTGATTTGGCAACATTCAAGCTGAACCTGAGTTATCCTACATTTGTAGCATTTACTCTGAATTTATCTGAGTTCATCTAAATTTATAACAACTACTCTGGATTTAAATGAGCAACATTCAGTATGAATATGAGTTGATCTGAACTGGCAACACTGAATCAGAGCTGAACTGAAATAGTAGCATTCAGTTTGAATCTGAATCCATTTGAATTGGCAACATTGAATCTGAACCTGAGTTCATCTAAATTTGTAGCATTTAATCTGATTTTATATTCACAGCAATCAGTCTGAGTCTGAGTTCATCTAAATTTGCTGCATTCAGTATGAATGTAAGTCATTCTTAATTAGCAACATTCTATCTGAATCACCAACACTGAATATGAATCAGAGCTGAATTGAATTGGTAGCATTCAGTTTGATTCTGAATTAATTTTAATTGGCAACATCTGAATCATTGTTAATCTGAATTTATAACCACTACACTGAATTTAAATGAGTAACATTCAGTATGAATATGAGTTGATCTGAACTGGCAACACTGAATCTGAATTTTGGTTGAAAATTGGTTGAATTCAGTTTAAATCTGAAGTCATTTGAATTGGCAAAATTCAGTCTGAACCTGAGTTAATCTAAATTTGTAGCATTTACTCTGAAATTATATTAGGAACAGTCAATCTGAATATGAATTCATCTAAATTTGCTGCATTGAATATGAATATGAGTCAATTTTAAAGGGGTCATATGATGCGATTTAAATTTTTCCTTTCTCTTTGGAGTGTTACAAGCTCTTGGTGCATAAAGAAGATCTGTAAAGTTGCAAAGACTAAAGTCTCAAATCCAAAGAGATATTCTTTTTAAAAGTTAAGAGTCAGCCACGCCTACCTAAAACGGCTCATTCTAACACGCCCCCACATGTCTACCTCACTATGTGGGAAGATTTGCATAATGCCGCCCAAATGTTCACGCAAAGAAAGAAGGCGTAACTTTTATTCTCGCTGTAGTATTGTTGCTGCCGCCGCCATGTCGTGAAGGCGCTGTGTGTTTCGTTGTGAAAGCGAAACTACTTTGGTTGGTCTTCCAAAAGAGGACGATATCGCTTCGTCATGCTTAGAGCTGATCCGTGCTGGTCGCTGAGGGAATACATCAACTTTCCAAAAGAGGACGATATCCGCTGAGCGGAGTCCAGCCCGGGGTCGTCACATGTGGTTGCCGCAAGCCCGCCCGCCTCTGCTTACTCAAGCCAGCCTCTGCATACTCTAGGCCTCCGGCCTCCACTCACTCAAGACAGCGGTGTGTGACGCTTTTTCGTTGTGAAAGCGAAACTACTTTGTTTGGTCTTCCAAAAGAGGACACGACTAGAAATCAGTGGTTAAGTTGTATTTACAACACTGTTCCAGAACAGTTCAACCCAAATATACAGATGTGTGCAGCACATTTTATGGAGAACTGTTTACTGATAGCAGTGTGGAGTAGCACTTGTTGTTTGTCATTTCTCCGATCACAAATGCAGACATGGTTTTATGTTACGCTCCGGCCGGACAGGGCATCACAGTATGGTAACGGGCGTAACATTTCCGTCACACGCTTGAGGTATTCAGCCAATCACAACGCACTGGATAGCTGGCCAATCACAGCACACCTCGCTTTTCAGACCGATGAGCTTTGTAAAAATCGATGCGTTTCAGAAAGGCGGGGCATAGAGGAGAAACAATGTACAGTATGTGGAAAATAATGTGTTTTTTGAACCTTAAACCGCATAAACACATTTCATTACACCAAATACACAAAATAATGTTCTTTTTAGCAGCATCATATGACCCCTTTAATTAGCAATATTCTGTCTAAATCTTAGTTGATCTGAATTGGCAACACTGAATATGAATCAGAGCGGAATTGAATTAGTAGCATTCAGTTCAAATCTGAATTCACTTGAATTAGCAACATTCAATCCGAATCTGTGTTAATCTAAATTAACAAACATTATGCTTGAATTTACAACACTGAAGCATTGAGTTTGAATCTGAATTAATTAGAATTGGCAGCATTCATTCTGAATTTGGGTTAATGTGAATCGGTGGCCTTTACTCTGAATTTGAATAAGCAGCATTCAATCTTTATGTGAGTTCATATGAATTGGCATCTTTTGGTGAGAATATGAGTTAATCTGGATTACCAACATTCTGTCTGAATTGGAGATAATCTGAATTGGGAGTGTATTGCAGTCTTGAGAGTCTAGATCTAAAATAAGAAAGCATATTGGACAAGACACAGATTACCCTGAATGACATGACACAGCATGTTAATGTCAGCTTCATAAAAGTACCCAGTAGAACACACTTCACCCTTCATATTCACTCTACTCATCTGTCTCTGCTCTGTCGTGACCCTGCCCTCTGGTCTTCAGCCTGGCTGTGTGCCTGCTTTACAGTGACCTTGTTGGACTGCTCTGAAAGGTTGGGCCTGTAACTAGATTCTGAGCTGGTAAAGGTCAGAGGACTTCATCCTGTTTGACAGAGAGGGTGCTGGGTATATTTAGAGTGGCAGGAGAGGCAAAAGGATCTCAGTCCTCAGGGAACTCTCATCCTTAGGTTTGAACCATGACATTAACTACAGTGCTATGCAGAACGTGTGAGTCTGTAATCACTCTGTATGGCTGAGATGATATGAACACATTTCAGCCGAGCTGCTCACAGACCACAGACCATGTTCTCAGGGGCACAACTTATGTAATATGAGGGGGAAAAAAATGACAGTGGAACATTGTAAATGAAAACATAAAACATTTTGTTTTGCATATGCTTTCTTAGTCACCAGTCTTTATAGGTTTTTCAATAGGGATTTCTCAATAGTGAATGCAAAGTTGTTGGCCAGTATAATGTATAATAAATATATTTATGCATGCATGGTACATAATTTAATGATAACAAAACATGCACAAAATTGTTGCAAAATGGCTGGATGATACAGCTAAAAATGCATATAATTTTGTAGCCGTATTGTGTGAATGTTGATTTGTGTATTTGCTCTATTTAATTTTTTTTTTAAATCAGAAGCATAATTTTGAACTGAAATTCTTTTTTTTTTTCTTTTTTTTTTTTTTACAATAGAGTGAAAATATAAATATTTATTTAAAATATTAATATATATATGTTTTATATATTTTATATACTTAAATGCATGAAAACATTTTTAAATATATAGATTTTTAAAATAATGTAGCCTATTTTTAAATTGCATAATTTATGAAATTATTAAAATATATAATATATAAATTTTATAAACAAAAACAGCAATATTTCTCACGTTTTAATAAAACATTTTAATACATGGAAATGCCAATTAGGGACATCCAGGAACATTTCTGAGAGCTGATATAATGAAACCGTTTGAATTATTTAATTTCAACCAAACTGACAGTGATTCGACAGTGAGCTTTTAGTTTTACCAACTATTGCCATTTTTTCCACAAAATATATTTGTGAGACTTGAGACACAAAACATGGATGGATCGTGAAACTAGTCTAATGACTAGTGATTGCAGTTGCAAAAATGATTACAATATTCAGTGTTTCCTAAAAATGATATTATTTGAATATTTAGCAGATGCTTTCATCCAAAGCAGCTTACATTGCATTCAGTGTATTCATTTTATTAGTTCATGCATTCCTTGGGGATTGAGCTCATGACCTCGGTGTTGCTGGCGTCATGCTCTGTTGTTTGAGCTACAGGAACGCCAGCAAAGTCTCAAATGTATCAAGAATATTCAGCATGTTGGCCATCCCTACCAAAATTTACACAAAAACTTGTGAAAACTGTGAAACTTGTGTTAATTCACCATTTTGCTTGTAATTCCCCTAATCAAATCAGTGGCAATAAATTGGTGTCTCTGTCTTCTTCTTGCAGGTCCAAGTCGTGATGGTACCATCGGTGAGGACACCATCCGAGCGTCGCTGATCTCAGCCGTGAGCGATAAACTGCGCTGGAGAATGAAGGAGGAGATGGACAGAGCGCAAGCCGAGCTGGACGCCCTGAAGAGGACGGAGGAAGACCTGAAGAAAGGACACCAGAAGCTGGAAGACATGGTGTCCCGCCTGGACCAGGAAGCGGTACGAACATTTGCAATTACTCTATAGGTTGTTCTTCCCAAATTCTGCATTGAGATCAGAAACATGACATTTTGTGGCACCCTCAGGCTGAGGTGGACAGAAACATCGAGCTCCTCAAGAAGAAGGACGTGGAACTTAGCGAAGCTCTGGAGAAGATGGAGAACCAGTCGGAAAACAATGACATTGACGACGTGATCATCCCAACAGCCCCGCTCTACAAACAGATCCTGAACCTGTACGCAGAGGAGAACGCCATAGAGGACACCATCTTTTACCTGGGAGAAGCCCTGCGGAGAGGAGTCATCGACCTGGAGGTCTTCCTCAAGGTCTGTTCATCTCTTCTTTCAGAGAACAATGCAGGTTTTGGCACAACCTTGGCATTTATTGTACTATTCTTGGTAATATTGTGTTTGACATCCCCATTCGTCTCGTTTTTGTCCTCAGCATGTGCGTCTGCTGTCCCGAAAACAGTTCCAGCTGCGAGCGCTCATGCAGAAAGCGCGAAAGACAGCCGGACTCAGTGACCTTTACTGACCCTGCGCTCCAGCTCTGATCACACGAGCCAGACTCGGATCTAATCGCTCTGTGGTATGTCAGTGGGAGTTTAGCTGTTAATGATATTTTACTTCTGAGAGAGTTTTTTAGCTACTGTAACCGGCTGACTTTATTTTCTTGATTAGGAAAAGGCACAATTGCAAATCGGGTACAATATTTGAACGCTAAAAGGAAAAACTAGACCTGAGCATTAGAAGTAAATGAGATGTCATAGACTTAATGTTCCTTCTTTCATGTGAGCTTCTTGTGGCAGGCCTTTGGCTTTAGATACTACTGTTATTAACCGTACAGAGTGATAACTTTTAAAATGTGACGTCTGCAGGAAGTATATGAGGAAATTGCTCTCAGATGTGGATAGCGACTCCTGTTTTCATTCAGGCACTGTTTCAAAGTGTAGTCATACTCCATAACTATGTGAATCTCACAGGAAAATTCACCTCAAAATAAAATATATATTTTCTGCATAAAACATGTAGGACTATTAATATTTTTTTTAGATTGTGTAAAATATTAAGTACATTTAGGTAAAAATGTTGGGGGGGGGAATTAAGTACATGTACTGCCAAAATATCTAATTAAAGTGATCAGAAAAAGAAAAAAAGGCAATACTGTAATGCAGTAAAAATAATCCAGTTCATTTTGGATTCTAATTTTTAAAAAATTAAAAACAGCATAAATTAAATTCAGTAAAACAAATCAGATATTTAAAATGTATTTTATAATTTATTTTGTATTTACAATGAGAATTTGAGGGAAAATGTGCTTTATCACATTGCAATAACTCTTTATGCAAGTTTTCTTTATGCAGCATATTACTTATTATTCCTTCCTTTGATTTTGGGGTGAAATATGACATTTCTTGACCAGTTTCTGTGAGATTCACCCAACTTATGGAGAACAGTGACTGAGAACTTATGGTTCCATATTTCAATTTTATTACATTTATTATTTATCTCATTGCAATTGGGAACTATTTGCTGTTCCAGATTTATTGTAACATTGTTACAACTGTATATCATTTCGCTGTACACAAAGTTTGGTTTGTGACTAATAATGTTTGAAAACTGAAAAGATATAATCTGTTGCACTGTACTTTTTTTTTTTTTTTTTTACTTTTTATTCTTCCAAATGTTTAAAAAAATTCTTACCTGTTACATTTCAGTCAGTTGTCTTAATGCACTTTTTGGATGTGAATTAAGATTTTTAAGACTTGAGTTGAATTTCTTAGTGAGACTTTACCCCCTTATCTGCTAATATTCGTTCCTATTTGTAGCAGGCTGTAGATTATGATGTCAGGCATATCAATAAAAGAACATGATCTTAAATCATGATAGATTTGTGAATGGTCAGCACCTTGCATCATTTTTTCATATCAGTGCATGTAATAAATAATTGGCAGGTGCCATTGTGCTAACCTGTATTTGACCTTGAGGTTTTGAACTCTAGACGGGCCTGATATTGATGCTATATAACTTCATGCACCTGAAATGCTCTAGTAAACTTTTGACACAGACAGTTTAGACAACATTGTCCACTAACCCAGTTTGTTTCTGTACAGCTGTTATTTCTATTCATTCTGCAGAACAAAGAGACGGACAGGCAGCTTTTGTAGCTAGTCACACTGTTTATTCAGTCACGGGCTGTGTCTCAATTCTACAATCACACGCTTCAAGTAACCACTATAACCGTCGCTGTTGTCTCACCACTCGGCTGGGAGTTTTTCATTACATGAAAACTTAAGTTATAGTTAACTTAAGTTATTCAATGTGTTTACATGCGCAATCTTGCAATGTTTACGATGCTAAAATGCTTTAAACAGTGTTCTGCTCGTAAAGTGATTTCTCTCTGCATGTTAAGTTATTTGGATTCTGTCATGTTATTAAATGGACCATAGTTATGTAACATGTACAGAACAAATTCATTCGTAATCATTCGTAAATACATTCTTATGCAAATTGTTGCATTCAATTCAATCAACATTGTTAACTCCCATTCAGTTTAACAATTCAAAATGAAAAACAAATCTAAGGTTAACTGTCGCATTTCATGTAGAAATTCTAAATTGTTCGTAAAACCATTCTAAGGAAAATTGTTGCATTAAATTCAACGTGACAGTTCAAAATTGTTCATAATACCATTTTTGCATTAGTTGTCACATTTAATGTAACTGAAAATGTAAAACAGTTCAAAGTTAAAGTGTTGCTTTAAATTCAATGCGACAATTCAAAATCATTCATTAAACCATTGAGTTAACTGTTGCATTTAATGTAGAAATTCAAAATTGTTCGTAAAACCATTCTAAGATAAAACCGTTGCATTAAATTCAATGTAACAATTCAAAATTGTAAATAAAACCATTCTTTTAAAGCAGTTCCAAGTTAAATTTTTGGAACAAATTCAATGCGAAAAATTTAAATCATTCGCTAAACCATTGTTGCATTAATTGTTGCATTTAATTTAGAAATTCAAAATTGTACCTACAATAATTCTAAGGTAATTAACTGAATTCAATTCAATGCAAAAAGTTATGCATGAAAAGTTGGCCAATTTACAGATTTTTGTTCTGCTTGTTTCACAAATGAGGACTATTGTGCGTATGTCTTTTTATAATTTGATGTCAAATCCTGCCACCAAAAAAAAAAAACAACAACAACACAATTTTCCAGGTTTCCAAGCTGATTTTAAACGTTTATCATTTTGTTGTACATGTAAACACACCATGAAATTTCATAAAACTGATATTTTGTAGCTTTGGTTTTACGTGTTGGTCTTGCTGAAATGATCAATTGCGTGACACAGGACATAAGTACGGAATGCTGCTGACCTCAGAATGGAATAAAATAAGAGCCTCAAATTGCACATCATCTTGTTCACAAATGCTTTTTTCTTGAATATACAATAGTACGCACATAGACACAAACTTTTACAAAGGTTGATGATCTTTGTCAAGACAACAGAAATAAACTATTTCTCCTCTGCAGCTAAAATCGCTTAAATAAGGAGCGTTACAATCTGAAGGTCTGAGACTGGCGTAGAGATATCTGATGGTTACAGGCAGTGAGGTTGTGAGGTCAGGAGAGAGATAGGCAGGACTCATCGGGGTTAGTCATTTGTGACACTGGCTACATTTTGGAGGAGACCGCGGTTCACAGGGTCAGCTCCTTCTGAACGCCCCACAGGGTCTCAGCACTCTTCACCAGCTGTTTCACCTCGTCTGACTTGAGGGTCATGTGGACAACATCTGTCAAGCCGCTGTTACCCAGGATGCAAGGCACGCTGAGGAAGACCTCTTCATTCACACCATGCATTCCCTGTGAATATGCAACAAGTGTCAGATAATGGTGCTCTGTAGACTTTGAACAGCTCTGTTCCAAAATTAGCAAGCTAATCACCTAGCCAACAATTTTAGACATCACAGGCTGTTCAGATTAAATTATTCATCCTTATTAGATACCTCATTTTGGCCTAATATAAAGCAGCACCGCATGTACCTTTTGAAGATAATTCAATCCCAGAATGCACTGGGACAAACTCTGAGAAGCATTGTATCCAAAATGGTGGACTGATGAATTCAGAAATTCAGAAAGTGCAATGAAACCTTGCAAAGGAAACTTGGTTGGTTTGAAAACAACCTGCAATAGCTTCCGATAGTTTGCCGTTAGCATGTTGCTACGCTAATGATGTTGGTGCATACTGCCTCAATTGCATTCAGTACTGAAGCATCGGAAGATAAATTAGTTGTACACCAATTTGTGTGCTTTTGTGCTTGCTTTGTTAGCTTAGCAACATGCTAACATAAGATCTACAGAAACCAACTGTGAACGTCAAGTCTTTTATGCGTTTTGCGTCATGAGTGCGAATTGTGCCACTTGTGTGAGTTACATAAAGTGTGACTTGTCCATAAAGAGTCGTTCAGAGCAGTTACTGGGTATATAAGACCGTTTAATCAAAGTAAAACCGATAACTAAATATTTGTGCTTTTGTTAACAACATGCTAACATAAGATCTGTTAAAACCAACTGTGAACATTAATCAAGTCTTTCACGTTCTGTGTGTGATGAGTGCTTTTTCTGGCACTTGAGGGAGTTGTTGTCCAAGAGTTGTTGTTCAGATCAGTTACTCGTACACAAGAAAGATCGATCCAATTAAAACTTGGATTTACTTGAATTAATTTGTTAGGCTAGCAACATACTAACATAAGATCTATTGGAACCAACTGTGAACATGAGTCAAGTCTTTTGTATGCTTCACTTGCGGCGTTTGTGCCACTTGTGGGACATACTGTCCATGAAGGGTTGATCAGGTCAGTTACTTTGTACATAAATCAATCCAATTAAAATTTCACCCGATATTTGTGCGTTTGCGCTTTGTTAGCTTAGCAACATGCTAACGCAAGACGTACTGGAACCAACTATGAATGTTAATCAAGTCTTATGCTCTTTGCCTGATGAGCATTATTTGTGGCACACAAAAAGTTGTTCAGATCGGGTACTCGGTACATAAGATTGTTAGCTTAGCAACATGCTAACGATCCAACTGTTAAAATACTGGAACCAACTCTGAACGTTAGTCAGTTCGTCTGTGTGCTTTAAGTTTGTGTTGCATAGGAGTTGCTGTCCATGAAGAGCTTCCCAACTCCCTCTCTTGGACTTGGACCAGGATGTTGCCATAGAAGGTAGTTGCCTATGTAGTCATTAGATGATGGTTTTGGAATGGAGTTTATTATTATATATGTGCATATTTATGTTTTGACTCTCCGTGCTAGAAAAATTATGGCTCACAATATTTGGTTAATGAATATGGCTGGTCATCCAGAAATAAACAAGAGAATCTCACCTTGACCAAAGTTGAAACTGGATGACACTTGCGTAGGTTCTTCAAGATGCTCTCACACAGGTCAGCTACAGACATACCAATAGCCCAGGAAGTGTAGCCCTTCAGCTTAATAACCTCATATGCACTGCCAGTACAAACCAGATTTATGTTAAACACAGATAAACAACCACGAGTCCAGACTAAATACATTTACACAAGGACTTGATTTATAGGCTTTCTAATGGCAACACGGTGTACACATCTATTAGAGATCACATACAAATGAAGAGAAACGACTCTTAACCCTTGGCCTCTCTCCCTAAAACCCTTCTATATGTCGTTCTAAACCACTGTATGAATGTCTAGTTGGTTACAAATTATTCACCTGTCAACCACCATCTTGTGGACGCTCTTCCAGTCCTCCTTGTCTTTATCTGTTCCCATGTCAGGGTTCAGACCCTGGAGGGACACTCCAGCCACATTGACTCCGCTCCACACAGGAACTACAAAAGAAAGAGAACGTTTACATTTTATGAAGAAAATGATTGGTGTTCATTGTGCTCTTGAAGCACATCTGTGCTCCCAATCATCTTTGCAGTCCTCACCGCTGGAGTCTCCATGTTCTCCAATGACCCAACCGTGGCAGCTAGATGGGTGAATGCCCAACTTCTCTCCCATCAGGTAACGGAAACGAGCAGAGTCCAGGTTTGTGCCGCTGCCGATCACACGGTTCCTGGGCAAACCGCTCAACTTCCAGGCCACGTAGGTCAAGATGTCAACTGAAGAGAAGACGACATTGGTTTATGGTCTCTGCTACATGAAGTCAACGGAAACCTTTGAGCACAAAAGGACAATCAGTCGTAATGTCGGTCCAGGAGTGACATACCTGGGTTTGAGACCACCAGAAGGATGCAGTTGGGGCTGTACTTGATGATGTTGGGGATGATGAACTTGAAGATGTTGACGTTCCTCTGGACGAGGTTCAGGCGGCTCTCGCCCTCCTGCTGACGGGCTCCAGCGGTCACAACGACCACTTTGGAGTTTGCCGTCACGCTGTAGTCTGGAAATCACATGGAATGATCAATTTTGGAAAGATCTCATGCTCCCCTGGTTTCTATATTCCTGTCAAACACTCTCAAGGCTTGCTAAGACCAAGCTTAAGTAGATCGTAGAAACCACTGGCTCCAATGGTCTTTAAAATGTGATTATGCTTATGATGTTTTTGGAAAATGCACCCCAAGACTGAATAATTGCAAATATTTGTTTAGACAGGGGTGCCCAGTCCTGTTCCTGGAGATCTTCCTCCCTGCAGAGTTCAGCTCCAACCCTGATCAAACGCAACCGAACCAGCTAGTAAGATCTTCAGGAGCCCTTGATAATTACAGAAAGGTGTATTGGATCAGGGTTGGAGCTGAACTCTCCAGGTAGGTAGATCTCCAGGTATAGGATTGGTCACCTCTGGTTTAGACCCTAGGTCTTCAACCCTGCTCCTAGGGACCCACTGTCCTGCAAAGTTTATTTCCAACCTGCTTCAGCTCACCTAGCCTGCGATTTTTCAAGCAATCCTGAAGACTGATTAGATGGTTCAGGTGTTTGATTAGGGTTGTAGCTGTACTCTGCTGGACAGTTGGTGCAGGGTTGAAGACCTAGGGTTTAGACTTCATACAAGAACTACTACAGACCAGTTTACACTAGCAAAAAAAAAGAAAAAATTGTCTTTTATGCGTTTCACGTCATGAGCGCTTGTGGGAGTTGCTGTGCATGAAGAGTTGTTCAGATTAGTTGCTCTGTAAATTCAATTAAATTCAAGTTTATTTGTATAGCGCTTTTCACGATACAAATCATTGCAAAGCAACTTTACAGAAAATTAAGTTTCTACAATATATTTAGTAGTAGCTTATCAGTTGTGACTGTCAGTTAATGTACATATGGCAGAAATGTACGGAAAATCAATTAAAGACATAATCAATCCAATTAAACCTGCACCCAATATTTGTGCGCTTGCACTTTGTTAGCTTAGCAACATGTTAATATACGATCTACTTTTATGTTTTTTTTTGCGTGATGAGCACTAGTTGATCATCTTTACTATTTTTTGCATCGAGTTTCGCACTGTTGGCACCATTCGAACCGCGGCTTTTTAGATGCCCGAGCACATTAAATTGATGGCGAAACCTGTTGCTGAGGTTCAGAACACTCTGATTGGCTGTTCAGTTTAGTGAACCAGTATACAAGAAGAAAAACAGAAGTAGCAAAAGTCAAGAGCTCTTCTCATTTTTCATCTTTGGTTTGAAAATGGTGAGCAAGTGCAGCTTTAAGGTTTTTACATCCACAGTTTTAACTCTTCCGGTTTTCCTTTTGAAATCACGAATACAAACTGCTGCCACCTGCTGGTATGGAGAGTTATTTTCTCTCACGCAGGCACAGAACGTACGTGCTAGTTGGCCAAAGGCTGTAGACTTCGCAGTGTGTTCAAGCACAACTTTTTGGCCCAGATGCTGCTACTTTGATGTCTGTGTGGTGTGTCTGGGCATTTAGGGGGACAATGATTATTTTAGGTCAAAGCAAACTGGTAAGTTATTCATTACTTTTGTTAATTAAAAAATATATACATTTTATATAACTAATAAATATGCAGTTCCCTTTTAAATTGCTGAATGCTGCTTTTAACTTTAATATTTTACTTCTACTGTTATTTAAATGGTAAACAATTTTGTAATTACATTACATATTTCTGAATCAAGGTTACCTCACTGGTACAAACTGGTACATTATTACCAAATCAGCACCAATCGAACTGTCTGCTCCTTATCTTCAACCATAAATTCTCCCTTTTTCCCCAATAGTAGATTATGAAATCTGACCTTTATCCGCCACTATCTTGTGTGTCTTGAGAAAGAGGCTTCCATGCTGCAGGTCCATAGCCTCTCCTTTCAGCTTATCTTCAATCACGTCCACTAGGGCGAGTTCATCAGTCAGATCCTGCACAAACACATGCATTGACTTCAACACTCCTCTACTGATAATACAATCCTCTCCACCTCTTAATGGCCAACAGCGCTGGTAAATGTTGAGTTTAGGATTTTATTTGATCGCCTAGTCACCTCAACCGGTTTCATTCAGAGTAAAATTGAAGTTACACTATATTTCTTCTTAATATGGCATTGTAGGTTCAACAATTGCATTTAACACCGATGGAAAAATGCAGAGCTGAAGTGTGAAGCAAACTCTTCGAATTTGCTTAGTCTCCAGATACGGGGATCATGTTTGATCTTGGCGGAGGTTCAAGGCCTTCTCATTCAGAAATCGCTCTATGTTCAAAGGTCAGGAAAGCTTTCAAAGCAGTGTTATTTTCCTCGAGCCACAGCAGCTTTACCCACAGTGAGAATTCAGGAGAAGAACACGATAGTTCAAGGAAGATACAGGAATCAATATGATGTTTTCATTCCATAGTTTTTGGTTTAGAGGTTATAGGAAAAAGTGGACACAACAAGGCATTTAATTTCATTTGGACATACACAAACTGCAAATTCTTACCAGTTGTTAAAATTTTATTAAAATCATAGAAGTTGTTGGCACATAATTAATTTTTTACCTCATAAAATTTGTATGAAAACTCCAATTTCTATATAAGTGATATGCGATTTATACAGTAATAGCAATGACATGGTCTTTTTCCTCATTTTCACCACTACTCTTCACAGAAACAGTAAAGATAGACAGGAAATGATGGGGGAACAGGGTTGGGAAATGTTGCGAGCCAGATTCAAACCCACAACAGAATCGTGGTTCATGCATCGTAGTAACCAGATAGGCACATTTCTGTCCTTTATGATTACAGATGAAAATTGTGTCATGTAGATCATTTACAAAGGTCTAATTTTACTAAATTAATTTAAAAATAAATGATTTATTTCTCAACTAATTGTAAAATAAATCTATCATTTAGATATTTTAAAAAGGCCCAATTAAAAAAAAAAGTTAAATTAGACCCGTCAAGTGACCTAAATGAGATTATTTTGAAATAAATGATTAATCTTTCAATTACTTTTAAAATAAATCTGTAATTTAGATGGTTACTTGATTTTTTTTTAATAAATTATTAATAACTCAATTTTATAATTCCTCAAAATATTTTTGAATTAAATAAAAATTAAATTATTTTATTACTCAGCTTGTTTTCTTTTTTAAATAATTAGTCAATGCATAATCTAAAACTTCCAATTTTACTAATTTTATTTAAAAATAAGTTAGCAATCATTATTCTATTTTAAAATGAATTTGAAACATTTTAAATGGCAAAGCATGAATGCTGTTGTCAGTTATATAATGTGTTCTGTGATGGTGTTTATCCAGTGCAGTGACTCACTGACCTTGAGGAGGATGCTGACGGCGGCGGCCATCCCAACCATCCCCACACCCACCACGGTCACCTTGTTAGTGGGCCCTGCCGGCCCCTCCTTGCTCACGTGAGCGATGAGCTTCTCCTTCGTAGAGGCCATCTTCAGCTGCAGGAGACAGAAACTCCTCAGTTAGGATGCTTTTTAAATGCATCATTGATTTGCTTGCAGTATCAATGCTCGTCAAGACAGAAGGAATGAACTATGGGTAATGTGAATCTGAACTGCTTCTTATAAGACGGCATTTTGAAACAAACAGCTGCTCTGATGGATCATTTACATGTCACTGTGGCTCCACTAAGGGATGTAGCCATTTCATCTTCAAGTCAAGTGCAGTGAGGGAAAAGGTTAAAGGTGAAAGAGCAAAGCGCTATTTTCATCCCTCACGTCGTCCAGCCTCTGCAGTGTTGTGCGCGCAGACGCACGTAGAGGAAAGGATCTGCAGAACTCATGCAAAGTGGATCAACAAACCACCTCAAGAGCCCCTCATGACTTAAACCTCATTCATCACACGCACTCAAAACACCAGCACTTTAGAGACCATCCCTAACGTCTGTAGTCATTTATCATCACTAGAAAACGACACATTTTATTATGTTTACACTTGAGACCTTGTAGAACATGCACTGATGAATTGATTAAATTCACATTTATTTATTTATTTTGAGTTTTAACCAATAAATAAGAATATTTTAGAGTTACGGTGTGTGTTGTATTGTTGGATAAATAAATCTATAAATAATAATATATAAAAAATAAAATGAAGTATTTTATTTCAAGACGTCGCCAAGGTATTCTTTTCATTTAGTTTAGTAACTTGATGTACTAAAATAACTAAAACATAATTAACAACTATAGACATATTTAATAATAATAATAATAATACTAAAATAAGTCAAATTAACGAATTCAAAATGTTAAATAAAGCTATAATATAATCTCAACTATATACCAAAATAACACTGATTCTCAGTCGATTCTAATTATTGTATCACAGTAATTAAAAGTCATTTTAAGGAGGCTGGCGTTGAGCTGACGCAAACTCAACTCAACTCATTTCGAGATCGTACGTGGGGAAATTCTACACATGCTGAATGAAAAACCGACTCATCTTGCGCAAAAACAAAAAGTGCAAAACGGGACTTTTATGTGTTCAAGCATGCGGACGACCCCAAATGCACCCATAATCACCACAAGTCCCAGAATCCTTTGCAGGTCAGGAAGCAAGAGCACAGATTTCTTGAAGCACGTAGGCTTCAGTGACACAAACCCGAAAGACGCATCAACATGATTCATATTCTCCAATAATGCGCGCAAATAACCACTGCATGATAAAGAAATGCAAGTGAAAAATGCGTCTAATTATCAGTAAATATTTGTTTTCATGGTGTGCATCGACGATTACGTCACATCACAGCCAAACTGTTGCTTTCATCAGGAATGAATGATGATTATCTCTCTGCACATTACAGTGAGGATGTGACACAATCTAATAATGAATGCTATATATAAATTATATTTTTTATTACATATAGACAGAAAAATACTACCCAAAACCGCATATTCTGCGCTTTAGATGCTTTTTTTTAAATGTGTTTTAAACTACTAAGTAGTGCCAGCTAGCGTCTTACCTGTATGTAGCTGTAATTGTACAGTAATATTCAGTGTAGTCTGGCAGGAATGTCGCGCTGAGAGGTTTTTCCGCACTGCGCTGAGAGGAAGAAGCTGCGCGCAGCATTATAAAGCGCAGAACGCCCTCGCGTCACATGCGTCATTTGCATATGCATCAGGTGGGCGTGGCTTCGCGTCTAGTGATGGAAGTCACGTGCATCAGGGGAAGCGTCATGGAAGCGGACGCGACAGTTTCATTTACACTAGAACGCGTTTAATGTCACGAATGAACTGCCCACAAAACATTTAACATGGAAAATAGATATCGCACGTTTAATGCAAGCATTCTTGTTATTTTAGTATTTATGCATTTGTGAACAGAGTAAACCCAGCTAACAGAAATATGTTATAAGAACGTAATGCTAACGTTCCCATTAAGTTATACATTTTTCTAAATGTTCAAAACGTCCGGTTTAAAAATGTTTTAGAAACGTTTTTTCTTGGTTGTGCGAACATTATTTAGTTTTGAATGAAACAAGTAGTAAAATAAAATAATAAATAAAAATAAAAGGTTAGATGAAAGTCCAACTAAAATGTTTCAGAAAAAAAAAACTTCGGCAAAATTCATATAAATATTTAAATATTAAAATAATATGGAACAGCAAACCTCGCAATGAAAATGCACACGCATTAGAAAAAAAATACACAAAGCAATTTCACAACAGGATGCTGTGAATATTTCTCCTCAGTAAGTACAGTGTGTACTTCAAGAGTAATGAGCATCAGTGTCAGATAGGCAGTAGATTAGTGTTGTAGCAGTACTGTAGAAATGCAATATCTTTTTATCTTTTTGAATAGCCTACAGAATATCTTTTATATAGGCTATATATATATAATTATCTCATACATGATTACAATTGAAATGTTAACCATCAGTTTTAGACTGAATGATATGTAAAAAGTTGCCTATAGGTCAATGTTAGCAGGTTAACCTAAAACTGACAACAGACTGATTATTAGCCTAAATTGTAAAAAGCGCATTCTGTGCCGTTTTTAATATGTTTTGTAATGAAACCGCACCATCTTGTGGTGAGAAAAGTTAGTTTCATCAAGAATTTAGTATGATGTGTAGGTTATACAGGTGCATCTCAGTAAATTAGAATGTCGTGGAAAAGTTCATTTATTTCAGTAATTCAACTCAAATTGTGAAACTCGTGTATTAAA
>NW_015555873.1:64441-65681 GCF_001515605.1 Sinocyclocheilus anshuiensis
AATTTGAGTTGAATTACTGAAATAAATGAACTTTTCCACGACATTCTAATTTATTGAGATGCACCTGTATATTCATAAAGAGTTTCATGAGTTAATTTTTAGAGTTTCAAGTTCAGTCATGTAATTAATGACTGTTTTTTTTTACCAGGTTAAACTAAAATTTACGCGAGAAAGTGTTCATATAGCACTAGTGTTATTTATCCAAGTCTGACAGGTCATGACAAGTTACATGGTATTGCATAATGCAAAAAAAAAAGAAAAAAGGATGCAATCTTTGTAGCAATTTCCTTGCATGTGAGGCCATTTTGATGCAAAGCGATGATGGCTGCATGTGTTTCTTTGCTTAAGCAGCAAACTTTGCAAAACACAAAATGTATGTCCCTGCCAAAACTTTTGGCCATGACTGTATATTGCAGATTCAGAATTATATTTTACTATAGAAATACAAGGGTGCATTAATTATGTTTTTATTTTTTTTTTTGTCGTAGAATAAAATGTGTTATGTGTTAAACACAGACTTTATTTCATTCAATTTGACCAAAAACCCATTAAAATCCCATTGACTTCAGGACGGTGGAACCGGAAGTGACTATAAAGGTAAGAATTAAATGCTGTCTTCTCCACTCCAATTTTACACATATACGTCATCATTTGACCTTTTCCCCCTCAAACGCTGAAATACGGAAGGCGGATGGCGCCAAAAGTCTTTAATGTGAACAAGTGCATTTTGACAGTGTCAACACTTATGCTGCGTCTCAATGTGCCTACTTATAACATGCCCTTAAAGTATGTACTCCTTTGGTGAAGAAAAAGTTCACAATTTTGAGTGTGCAGTAGAAGAGTAGGCAAGCTTTGGGACGAACTATCACGTCATGATTGGGTCTTTAACAGACTGCTCTGTCGCATAGTTACACACACCCTGTCACTGTAAACTGGCCTGTCAATCATCCTGTCACAGTTAACATCCTCCACATTTCATTTCATTTCATTCCTACCGTATTAGAGAGAAAAGAAGTAGCACTTTGATCTGCCAGCCGTGGGTCTTTATGCGGAAAACTCTGCTCATATTTTTTTTGTATAATGATGCATTTAAATGATAAAGGCACAATATGTACGAATTTTTTATTAAAATATCCAAAAACCACTAGAACAGTGTTATATATTTTGCTGACTTGTGTACTTACATTATCTAGTGACACGGACCGTGTCTATAGTGTCATTGTGTCGCCTGCCAATGACG
>NW_015555873.1:65900-72655 GCF_001515605.1 Sinocyclocheilus anshuiensis
AGACGCTTTAATATGTTGTGTGTTTTAATAGACCGGTGACGACCGCACAGAGTAGCATTATAACAGAACTTTCAAATGTATCTAGTATGATAAAACAGCGCTGCTTTACCCCACATACGCACGACCGGAAGCAGCGGAAGCGGTCGACTGTGGCATAATAAAAGTATCACGCTCGTTCAGCGGCCTCGTTTCGCTTCGACGGCTTTCAGCCTCACCCTGCTTCATTCTACTACGTTAATAAATCATTAGCTCATCCACGAACATGATTTCTGGATTGCTTCGGCTGTGGGGATGAAGACCACAACTCCCATGATTCCACACTCAGTCACAGCGTCATCAAACTACGCCTTTGTTTCTTTGTTTGTTTTAAATACGTGCACTCTAGTGGCAAAAATTACATATTGTGCCTTTAATGCCCAAACAGATGTTTAAAGTTCACATTGTTGTTGCAGAAGAAACAAATATCACAGATAACATTAAATCAATATTTTATTACCAGGTTAAATGTTTATTATTAGTAACTCGAGCCCCTTAATCTAAACCTCTACTTATCCGTAGGTCACACACACCCGCCATGTTTGTAGTTTTCTTACCGCTTTTTTTGTTGTTGCACGTATCCAATTAAATTAAATAAAATTAAATTCAAGTTTATTTGTATAGCGCTTTTTACGATACAAATAGTTGCAAAGCAACTTTACATCAAATTAAGTTTCTACAATATTTAGTGGTAGCTTATCAGTGGTGACTGTCAGTTAATGTACATATGGCAGAAATGTACGGAAAAAAATACATTAAAGACGTAATCAAACAGACGATGAACACTATTAACAGCAATTATTATATGATGCAATCAAACTTATAGCAAAATGTGGTAGTTCTGTATGTTGTTTCAGGGTACAAAGCGAACGTGCAAAGAAAGTCAAACACCCTTTACAAATAAAAAAGGTAAAACAACGATGTCAGACGATTTTGAAGTTGGAGGAGAAAATGAGATGCAGTTTTTGTGTAAACTACAAAAATGCAAATTTGTGATGTCCTGCGCAGTCTGTTGGTATGTTTCTTTACAGAGTGACATCGCCAACTACTGGCCTGGCAGGAATAATACAGCGCTTTTAGTCGTTTTCGCGGATCTGTGTGAACGGGGATCTTTTCGACAATGTTGTCGTCTGTATGTGAAACTTTTCAAAAACACAAAGAATTTTTTTTGTTTTTGTTTTTAGTACATTGTTGTCATGTAAGCGTACCCTAAATTAAGTGTGAAACACTTCTCTACCTGCAGTTAAAAGTGGAAAAGAACGACGGGGTTAAGCGCATTGTGAAAAGCCGTAAAAAAAGCGAAGAAGAAAAGAACACATAAAAAGCTACATAAATTAAAAAAAAAATAAATAAATGACAAACTTTAAAGAAAATACTGTTGTTCGTTTTGAATCCTGAGCTGTTTTGCTATATAAAAAGTGTACACAGCAGTTTTAACCATGGAATTTGCTCTGCTAACTCAAGAGAAAAGAATTCATTTATTTCGCCACTGTTTACTCTCAATCCATCATGAAACATTCGTTCATGTCTTCGGGGTGAGCTGCCACTACATGGTTATTGCACAGAGTTTTGAGACATTTTTTCAGCCGATGGCAACACAACAGTCATATGGACTTGGTTGAAGTGAGCAAATAATCACATCACAGCTTTCACCAAGTCTCATTTCGATCTCCAATCTACGTTGGACCACACAGGCGCTATACGCACCGACATTTGTCATTAAATGTTGCCGTTCCATGTGACACTACATCTCGCCGGCCTTCTTTCATTCTGTGCTTCAACTTTCCCCATCTCCTTGTCTTTCAGATGTGCAAAGCTCACAGTGGCTCATCATGTAATCTGCTCATAACTACAGCATTTCCAGTGAGGTTACTTTAAAGCTTAATTAACCCCAATTAGACGTTGATAAAGACTATCAGGCTCCACAGAGATGCACCATGGTAAGTCAGCTTGGTAGGTACTGTAATCTTCATGTCATCAGCTATTATGGCGCCACAGGGGGTTGTGCCCTTATCAAACTTCTTTTTTTCAGTCAGTTATGAAATCAATAGGTTGAAAATTAAGTGTAAATGAAAGCAAGGTTTGATTATCAACCGCAATTGTTGCCCTTTGTGTCGTGCTGTGAGGTAACGAACTGACTCATATTTCTGTGTGAAATTGAAAATTACTGATAGAAATTCAGCTGGACCCAAAATAAATTCATTTTTTAATTAATTATGGATCTATTGACTGAGTCTGAAGTACAACAAGCCCTGCAAACACAGAACTTTTCCCAATTTTGGCAACCAAATAATGACATTCTGAGAATGTTCCTTTTAGGTTTTATATTTTTACAACCATAAAATAATGTTGTAGGGAGTTTTTTTTTTTTTAATTTTGAGACAGTCATAAAATAACTTATACAGAACATTTCACTTAATGTTTATTTTTAGGGCTATGTTATGGAAACCAAGAAAGAACATTCTAAAAATGAATTTATGTTTTGGGAACGTTCTAGGAACCAGAAACAACTTTCCCATAACGTTCTGGAAACCAAACATTTACTGGGAGCAGGGCTGAAAGTTCTGGAATCTGATTCATTTAGCTGCCGTCTTATTAAAATCTACATTCAGAGTTGTTTAGTCCCAACAACTCGAAATTGATTCTTTTTTGGTAAGGATTCTGTGCCCTAACTATCAGTACAGGTATTATTTGCTGTTTGGAATTAAACACCACTGTACTATTTACAGCTGCATATTTTTTTTTACTCTTTAGAATATTTCTCATAACATTAAAACATTTAAATAGTTTTTAACGATGGTATATTTATATATTTTTTTATTTATAATTTTATTATTATTTCTAATATTTCTAATATATATCTTAAAATATATATATTTATTAAATGTTTATATATATATATATATATATATATATTAGGGCAGTCTTCTGCCCACGCAGAGGCGGAGCTTGAGGGGTCGGACTGCCCCCACTGCGGAGATATGAGCTCCGGACTCTCAAGCTCCATGTGGCCATCGTCCAAGGCGATGAACAGCGTCTGCGATAGAGGAGTGGTCTAACAGCCCGCTGGATTACGGGCACGTAATCGCACCCACGGCAGCGAAGCGGGGGACCTCCATCATAGTGAAGTCGAGCTCCTCAGCGTCCTGTCCAAGGCAGTTGATGAGCTCGGTTTGTAGTGGGCGCCTCCTGCTGAGCCGGCCAGAAGCCGTCTGGACGAGTGGTACCTCCAGTCGGATCGCGGCCGAAAGGACACCCTGCGGAGGCCCGGCCCCTTTTTCCCTGAGGTGCACGATGAGATAAAGAAGTCGTGGAACGCGCCTCTCACCAGTCGAGTGCACAACCCGGGGAATCTTGTGGTGCTAGATCGTCACCTGTGGCTTACTCTGACCGAGTTAAAGGACTCGGAAAAAACGTCCCTTCTGGACGCTCCCGTGAATCCCTCAGGTCTCTTCGGAGCAGCGGTAGAGACATTCACGGAAGACCGCACGCCTCTTCTGCTGCTGTTCAGCATGAACATGAGCCGGCGGTGAGACCAAGACAGCCTTGGCCGAAGCGCCGTCATAGCTCGAAGTGCCAGAGACCCTGCCCTGACAGAGACGGCAGGCTACCGGCACCGGAATCAAAGCTGCGTTCCTGATGCTGTCTCTCGGAGGAGGAAATCTGCACCCAGCGCCGAAGACGAGCCACTGAAAAAGTCTGCTCGCTCTGCTGTGTGTGTTCACCCCGCCCGCCTGCCTGTTGCGGGAGGCGACAGCAGTTGTCGTATTTGTGTTTTGACTGTTCCACTATGCAGTGCAATAAAGTCGAAAAACATACAAAACTCACCTCAATATCAAAGCAATTCTCCTCCTCTCACTCCCCTCTCTCCCATCACTCACTCTCACACTCGTGCGGTATTAAACTCCCCGCCCCCCAACGGCGAGTTATCCCCCACGGTGTGCAGTCCGCCTCGCCTGCTGTCACAGTTCACAGAAGCGTGGCAGGCACTGCCAGGGGTATCAGAGTGGGTTATGAAATCAATAAAGAATGGCTACACGCTTCAGTTCTTCCGCAGGCTGCCCTGTTTCAACGGTGTGTTAATGTCCACTGTACGGGAGCAGAATGCCTCAGTTCTGCGAGAGGAAATACACAACCACCTCGCAAAACGCGCTGTAGAGACAGTGCCCCTAGCAGACCACGAGAGCGGCTTCTACAGTCGCTATTTTCGGTACCAAAGACGGCAGACTCCGCCAAATCTTGGACCTGAGACCGCGCTGAATCGCGCTCTTTCGAAGCGCTCGTTCAAAATGATTACGCTGAGACAAATCCTCTCACACATCAGACCGAGAGATTGTTTTATCTCTGTGGATTTAAAGGATGCTTATTTTCACATTCAGGTAGCGACAGGCGTTTCCTGAGATTTACATTCGAGGGTATAGCGTACCAATTCACAGTCCTACCCTTCGGTTTATCCCTGGCCCCTTGTATGTTTACGTAATGCATGGATGCTCCTCTCTCTCCTCTGAAGCAGAGCGGAATGCGCATCCTGAACTATCTCGACGATTGGCTAGTCTTAGCCCAATCAGAGAGCGCACTGCTCACCGACAAGCTCAGACTCCTCGCTCATCTTCAGAGCTTAGGGCTGACTGTGAATTTGCAAAAGAGCATGCTAGAGTCAGAACATCTCTTTTTTAGGAGTGGAGCTGAATTCAATAAATATGCGAGCGTGTCTGTCGGAGGAGCGCTCACAAAAACTGATCAGCTCTCTTGCAGTCTTCAAGTTAGGGCACTCTCCCCCTCTGAAATACTTTCAGAGGACGCTCGGCCAGATGGCTGTCGCCTCGACAGTGTACAAACTAGGGCTCCTACATATGCGACCGCTTCAGTTCTGGCTAAAGGGCCGGGTGCCACAGAGCGCATGGCGCACGGGCACCTTGCGCATCAAAGTGACGTGCGACTGCTGGGATGCGCTGACCCCTTGGCGCGATATGAGGGTGTGAGCTCGCGGCCGCTGCTGCGGTTGGCGAGAGACCTTCTGCTGTGGGCAGATTGACACCTTCTCTCCATCCGGGCAGTACATGTCCCCGGATGCCTGAATTACAGCGTGGATTTACTGTCGAGGGGCGGGGTAATCCACGGGGAGTGGAGATTACATCCTTTGACAGTCAATATGATTTGGAGTGTATTCGGCAGGGCGGAGCTGGATGTCTTCACATCACTGGAGAACACTCACTGCCCGCTGTTTTATTCACTGACACGGTCTCCCCTGGGAGTGGATGCACTAGCTCACAGCTGGCTCTGCAGGCGCTGTCAGTTGACGACTCGTGTATTGAGTTCGGGTCAGGTGATTGCAGACTCAACTTAAAGCCTAGGAAGGGTTATGTGCCTAAAGTGCTTTCGACTCCATCTAAAGCGCAGGTCATAACACTATTTGCTTTCCGTCCCGAAACACTGGCCGGGCCGGAGCCGCTTAATACACTTTTGCTGTTTCCTGTACGTGCGGTGCGCATTTATATCGAGCGCTCTAGACAGTTCAGGCTCTCGGACCAGCTATTTGTATGCTTTGGAGAGCGCACAAAATGCCTGCCTGTGTCCAAGCAAAGGCTGTCACACTTTTGTTTTGGCTTATCATGGCTCTAAGGGCGTGAAATGTCCTGTAGGGGTTCGGGCCCACTTAACCCGCGGACTCGGGCAAATGGCATATGTATTCAGGATGCCTACGCAGCCTCAGTAATGATCTGAGCTGCTTGACTCAGTGGTTTCGACTAGGTCGTATACACCCCTGTGTTGACGTACCACTAGTTCAATGCTGTCCCTATCAGCTTACCACATTGTTATGATATTGTTCATCACGTCTTTTAGGACATGATCACCATCATACTCTGCGTATTTGAGCACCGTTACGGCCACTGCATCATAACATAATTTCATTGAAATTAAACAAACTTCAACTAATCTATATGTGATGGCGCCGGAGACGTCGCCATTTCACATTCTCTGTTTCACCGGTGTTAACTCCGCCCCGGTGTGACGCGGCATTGTGTAGTTGCCGCGCCCCCTTGACTTTTACATGGTTTCGACTAGGTCCTGTAGACCTGAGCTGTTTAACAAGAGCGCCAATATCATTGCCGCTCTCATTACGGTTCCGTATGTGAAACTTGACATACTTAGTCGAGCCAGGCTCCATCGCTGTGACACGGCAGGATTTTATACATTCCCATAGCAATGTAGAGTGACCGAATCGAAAGGGAACACTCTCGGTTACTCACGTAACCTCAGTTCCCTGAGATGAGGGAACGAGACATTGCTCTTATTGCCGTGTCACCTAGCTCAGGATCTTAGAATGCCAAGTTGCTTCAGTCAAGATTCTGAATAGATGACGTACAAGCGCTGCTTTATATAGAGTGGGAGCCCCTCATATTATCTGGCCATACAGCGGTGGGATGTGTTGACAATCCGTTCAGTCTGTACTATGGGTGCTCCGATCAGGATTTTTGAGGCCGATCACAGAAAGCAGTATCTGCCGATACCGATACCGTTCTTTTTAAAGCCCTCTTTTTTATCATTTATAACTATTTATAGTGATACTCCAATCAGGATTTTTAGACATTTATTCAGGGCCTGAATTTCATTTTTGAAAATGGGGGGAATTCCCCTCTTAGGGGACTCTTGTGAGAGGAGAAGCAGCTTTCACACAGGAGTCCGCTACTGATCCGTGTTTACCACAAACACAACAT
>NW_015555873.1:74578-74877 GCF_001515605.1 Sinocyclocheilus anshuiensis
TAGACATTTATTCAGGGCCTGAATTTCATTTTTGAAAATGGGGGGAATTCCCCTCTTAGGTGTCTCTTGTGAGAGAAGAAGCAGCTTTCACACAGGAGTCCGCTACTGATCCGTGGCTGTTTACAACAAACATAACATTTATCCATTATTTTGATTTCAAATCCAAACATTGTCACTGAAAATGCTTTTTCAGCATTGCAATTCTTTTTTTTTACACAGCACAGTAATACAATCTTTCAAAGACATGTTTGAACAATAAACATAAGCAACACATTATTCAATGCTTTTTACTTTTGCAT
>NW_015555873.1:75486-80261 GCF_001515605.1 Sinocyclocheilus anshuiensis
GGACCTAAGCTAAGGGCTTTGTCTGCTCATGTTACACAAAAACACTCAGGTAACAGAACATGGTCGTTATGTATCTCTGCAAATCAGTATATCAAATCAGGTATCTCTTACCCCCGCTAGGCTTCTGTTAGTCAATAGGATGAGTCATCATTGCAAAGGTTTCTTAAATGAAGTTCCTAAACGTAAGTTAGGGAGGAGCGAGCCCATCTAATCTTTCAATCAACAGCCAGAGTATATAAGCAGCTGCTTACCTCTCTCCAGTCTCAGCTGTTCCAGCAGCTTCCGGTTGTGTCGTACAGAATTATGTCAGGCTCACCGGACCTCCAGCTTTTTCCTTCAGATGACGAACCTTTCTCCTGTCCCGAGACACCAACAGTTGCAACTCGCAAATCACTGGATCGCATGGATCCAAACAAAGAGACTCCCTCTGAGCGCTCCTGTCGAAAGATCCTGCGCTCATACAAACCACGCTCCAGAAGACTACTCTCGCCCCCACCTTCAAAATCACCAGCGGTAACTGCGCCTCGTCCATCTCTTCATTCCGCTGCCACCATTCCTCGCGGCAAAGATCAGAGGGGGAAAAACTAGAGCCGCTCACACTTCCTCATCCGCCGGCCTTTCCGCCCGGCCAACAACAGCAGCCGCAAAAAACAGTTCCGCAGTTCCTTCAGCGCTCATGAATTCTCACATGCAGTTTACTCCACTCCCCAGGCAAGACCTATTTATCCCAACTTACTCTTCCGTACCTTCTTTTGCTTCTCTACCTCCTTTCAATTCTTTCCTTGATAACCCATGCGCAAAGAGGGGGAAAAACTAGAGCCGCTCACACTTCCTCATCCGCCGGCCTTTCCGCCCGGCCAACAACAGCAGCCGCAAAAAACAGTTCCGCAGTTCCTTCAGCGCTCATGAATTCTCACATGCAGTTTACTCCACTCCCCAGGCAAGACCTATTTATCCCAACTTACTCTTCCGTACCTTCTTTTTGCTTCTCTACCTCCTTTCAATTCTTTCCTTGATAACCCATGCTCAACATCTTCACAGTCTGTAACCTTTTTTTCACCCCCTTCTCAGAGAGCGGATCCTAGTGCGAGGCTGCCTTCACTAGCGATCCCGCCCCCCCCTCCTCTATCCTTTAACGCTACTTCCTCTCATCCCCTTTTCTTCCTTTCTGTGCCTCAAATTTCTCCTAACATTCCCCCTGGCTCAGTCCCTAGTGTGAGGTTGCCTCCGCAAAGGGTCCCTTCCCCCCTTTTGCCTGCTAACCCTCCCCCTCCTCTCGCTTCAGCCCCTCCAAGCCATCTCAGACACCAGTCAGTACTAGGGCCCCCTGCCCAGCATCTATCTTCTTTTTCAGGCTCAATTCACTTACCAGTTCATTCTCTCACCACAGCAGTCCCTCTTCCAGCTCCTCCCAACGCAGTCGCTATGGAACCACCTCCAGTCTCAACCCACCTCCGTTCCCTAATTTTATCAGAAATTCAGAACATTGGCTCCGGATGATGAATCCCAGCGCTCTTTTGACTTTGGCCCTTTAACCATCAATTTAAAAAATGCCATACCTCAATCGAAACGTGTTCTCACAATGGCAGAATTCTGCATAGCCTTTGGTAGATACACAGAAGTTATTTGCGCTTCATTTCCTAAAAGACGCAGGGAACTAAATGACTACCTCTCCATCATAGCAGAGCTCAGTCTCTCACTCGGAGGTAGTCATTTTTATACATACCATAAGCTGTTTTCAGCCAAATGCTCAGCCCGTGTCACCTACTGGAACCAGTGTCTATATTGGGGAGCCCTAGACCTCGAACTGTACAACAGAGTTTTCTTAGGAGTTTGAAGCCTCTCTTGCGCCATCTGCAGGTCCATTGTTCATTCAACCTCAGAATGCATCCCTCGCTCAAGAAGCAATCGCGACCAGATCTTCACTTCAGTTTCAGGCAGACAAGTCTGTAACAGTTTTAACACTTCAGGCTGCACCAGACAACGATGCCGCTTCCTCCACGTCTGCAATTTCTGTGGTGGAGCCCATGCACGATCCATTTGCCCTGTTCGCCGCTCGTCTGCTAACCTTAATAAAAAGTTACAAAAGTACCTTTCTTCTCCTATTATAATTTCTTCACTAGCTAGTGAATTGGAAAACCATCCAGACAAAAATTTCACTCAATTCCTTCTTTCAGGTTTGAAAGAAGGTTTTGACCCCGGTTTGGAAAGTATACCCAGTTCTAGCATGATCTGCAATAACTTGCAATCTGCGACAGCTGAACCCAACACAGTCGAAGCCCTCATCAAAAAAGAATTAGATTCTGGATTCATGATTGGCCCTTTCGATTCTCCACCTTTTGAATTATTTCACAAAAGTCCTATCGGAATAGCCACCAGGAAATTTTCTGGCAAAAAGCGACTTATCATTGATCTCTCTGCTCCCCACGGAAATGACCATCCGAGTATTAATAGTCTAATTCCAATAGACGAATTCTCCCTACATTATCATGACATTGACCAAGCACTCCCTCTCATAAAAAATGCCGGTCTCGGAGCCTGGCTAGCAAAAGTCGACATAACATCTGCTTTTAAAGTCATGCCCATTCACCCAGATTTCTGGCATCTGTTTGGCATTCGTTGGAACGAAAAATTCTACTTCGCAGTCCGTCTTACTTTTGGCTGTAAAAGCAGTCCAAAAATTTTTGATATGCTTTCTGAAGCGCTCTGCTGGATTTTACAAAACAATTATGCCATCCCATACCTCATCCATCTCCTCGACGATTTCCTCGTCATTTCTCCAAGTCATTCCCCTGCAGCCAAACACCTAACCGTCATCCAATCAGTGTTTTCAAAACTAGGAGTTCCCCTCTCTCCCGAAAAAACCGAGGGCCCTTCTACATCCTTGGAATTTCTCGGTATCCTCCTTGACTCCGTCAAACTCCAAGCCTCTCTCCCCAAAGAAAAAATAGATCGCATAGTCACAATCGCATCAAACTTGTTAGCTACTAACCATTGCAGCAAGCGTGATTTGCTTTAGCTTCTAGGCCACCTAAATTATGCCATGCGCATAATTCCCCAAGGCCGGCCTTTCATTTCCCACCTGCTAACTCTCGCTACTTCAGCCTCTGATCTAAAACAAATAATTTCTCTAAGCCAACCATGTCGGGTAGACTTGAAATTATGGATCACCTTCTTAAAGAGTTGGAATGGCATAACCTTCTTCTACGATGATTTTCCGTCCCGACCTTGTGACATCTCCTTATTCACTGACGCTGCCACCTCCACTGGTTTCGGAGGTTTCTATGGAGGACGGTGGTTCGCCTCAACCTGGCCACCTGAGCTCACTGACACAAGCCAAACCGCCAAATCAACTGCCCTTCTTGAACTATACCCCATAGTAGTAGCAGCCTATCTATGGGGCTCCGAATGGTCAACAAAAAACATCCTTTTTCACTGTAATAATTCTGCCACCGTTGTGAGCTACCACTTCTGGAGTGGGCTCTCCCATTCGAATCGCCGTGTGGGCTCCCCCATCCAGATGCTGTCCAGGCTCTCCCGTTCGAATCGCAGTGTGGGCTCTCCCGTTTTGATTGCGAATGAGATCTCTTTTGATACCTATAAGGAGCTCTCTCCTTCAAATGCGTGGGAGCTCTCCTGGTCGAATCGCAGTGTGAGCTTTCTGTTCGGGCGCAGTGGGGGCTCCCCCTTTCCGAATCGCCGTGTGATCCTCCATGTTATTAACTATGGGGGCTCTCCCGTTCGGATCGCAGCGTGAGCCCTCCCATCCGAACAAGCGGACTGGAGGTACCAAGGTTCATCTGTCCCTCGGGTGCAGTGGGCCCGCATGTCCTTACGTGGTCCAAACCCTCGCATCAGGGGGAGGGTAGCTCTGCGTTTATATATACACCGCGGCCCTTTTTGAGCTATACCCCATAGTAGTAGCAGCCTATCTATGGGGCTCCGAATGGTCAACGAAAAACATCCTTTTTCACTGTGATAATTCTGCCACCGTCCACTGCATCAACAAAGGCCGTTCTAGCGCTCCAAAAATCATGCCCTTTCTTAGACGTCTAATTTGGATCTCTGCCTGTCACCAATTTGTCATTAAAGCTGAACATATTCCTGGTCATCAAAATGAAATAGCTGACGCTCTATCTCGTTTTCTTTTTCAGAAATTCAGAACATTGGCTACGGATGCAGACTCCAACCCAACTCTAGTTCCTCCCTATTCAGAACTCTTATTCCTCTAGATCACCCCCTCAGACACCTCCATCCCCTATCTACCAATACCATTTTACAAGCCGTTTCTCCCAGAACACTCCAAACCTACTGGACAGCGTGGAGCTCTTTCAAAATCTTCCACATAGCTCACAACATGGTTTTTCCTGAGTTTTCCCTCCTCTCAATATCCTCCTTCATCTCTTACCTCAATCTTGCCAATTCAATTAAACCAGGATCAATCAAAGTCTACCTCAGCGGCATCCATTTCTTTTTCAAACTCACCTACGGCCAACAGTGCCCCAACATTTCAAACCCTCAGATTTCTCTCCTCCTCAAAGGTTTACAAAAAACCAATCCCCACCGTCCAGACTCAAGACAGCCCCTAACCATCGATCTCCTCAGCATCTGCCTAACTACTCTCCGTTCAGGTCTGGAGGTACCAAGGTTCATCTGTCCCTCGGGTGCAGCGGGCTCGCATGTCCTTATGTGGTCCAAACCCTCGCATCAGAGGGATGGTAGCGCTGCGTTTATATATACACCGCGGGCTCCCTCTTTCTGGGGGGGGGGGGGGG
>NW_015555873.1:80343-93305 GCF_001515605.1 Sinocyclocheilus anshuiensis
GGGGCTCCCCATCCAGATGCCGTCCAGGCTCTCCCGTTCGAATCGCAGTGTGGGCTCTCCCGTTTGATTGCGATTGAGATCTCCTTTGATACCTATAGGGAGCTCTCTCCTTCAAATGCGCGGGAGCGCTCCCGGTCGAATCGCAGTGTGAGCTTTCTGTTCGGGCGCAGTTCGCTTTGGACGTCCGTGGCCCGTTTCCCTTCAGGGCCGAGGGCACCCTGCCCCATCCATGACATCTAGGGGCCCCTTGGTATTTTGACTTCATAGGGCTCCATGGCACGGATGTGCAGCGGGGTGTACTCCAGCTATGCACTCAAACCTCCAGTCCTGAGATACTCCCGCAGGAGTAATTTCAGAGAACTCACTGCCGCAGCTGTGCAGCGGTAAGATGCTCCCTAATTAAAGTTCCAAAGTGCGGCTCTCACCACCATCATTTTGTATAGCTTAAATTTCTCTCCTTTTGGGGGGTATCACCATTATTCTTCAAGTATTTGGGTATCCCATATACTTAAATCCTCAAATATGTTGATCTTGCTAAAACTCAACTTGCTGTCCCAAATTTATTCTGCACTTTTGGGGGGGTATATCAGAGCTTGAGTTGAAGCTGCTTCATCGAGCCCCTCATCAGGGGACAGCAAGCCAAATAAGTTTACACACAATTTCCTTAAGATTATATGGGCAAACGAACTCGTTAACCCACTGTTGTTTTCTATTCTTTTTCTATTCTTGTTTTTTGGATTGAAGGAACCTCTCGCCATGACTGCAGTATATATAAAGGTCGTAGAAAGTAGCCTTCTCATAATATGAAACTTTATTTGTAAAAATGATGATACATTTCTATAGCTTTTAGCTTTTATTTTTAAATTGTAATTTTGTCTGCAATGCCCATGAAATTAGTCATGGCCCACAGCTCAGCAGTGGACATGTGTTTATTACATGAATGGAACAAGACATGAAGTGTCTAAAATACATCTGCACAGTTAAGCTGAATGATTAAGTTTACTTTAACTGTATGCTTTGCACAAAATTAACAAACTGTACACTGAAACAAAATAACCAGAACATTAACAACAACACTGACATAAGAGCTTGTGGTTTATCTGTCAATCAGATGAGTGCTGAAGGTGTGAGGGAGTTGTACTTTATCAACGCTGTCATGAATCCACACACCACTGTGTGATGTAATACAAAAACCTGAAACTGAAGATGCTACCCTCCCCTCATTCCCTGCATTGTTGGGTATTTTTTTTAAAATGACAATGAAAATATTCATTCTCCCAAGGTGAAAATCCTGCAGTGAACATGTATTTCACTAAATCTTAACACTCTTGAGCTGCTGTGAGAGATTCTGTAGAGACGAGCTGAGCAACACTCCCCATTAAAGATCAGAGCATTTAAGGAGGTCGTCCTCCAGGAGTTACACAGCACAGATGTGAACATTTGTAACTTGTACTTGTACACTCAGTGCCAAGAAGGGTCAGAGCAGTGTACTTAGAGTTATGGAGGACATATGAAGTTCTAGAATATTATACTTGGTTGATTTAAATCTAGGTTGTACTCAATTCTGCAATCCTTAATTTCAACAAAAATTGGCTAAGTTTCTTATTTTACAGATATTAATGGAATGTATCTCTCTGTTTTTATTAACAATATGTTTAATACATTTAAATTTTGCCATCTTTCTATGAATTATATTAGTGATCATTAAGAAAATACATCTTTTATATTTAATCAGAGGGGGTTTACTCATTTATGCTGTGCACTGTACATATAGGTTATATATATATATATATATATATATATAAACCTGAGCATTAATTAAATTCAGTAGATCATATACTATCATGTATACCAGTGTTGTTATTGTTAAATAAAACTAAAGCTATTAATATCTTTTTCAGTAATTGAAATTAAGCTGGAATAAAAGTAAACATAAATATTACACTAAAAACTTTGACTTAACTTAAACTGAACTGAAAAAAACTTAAACAATACAAAAATTAGAAATGTCGCCCTCGCACTTAGCTGAAATCAATAAGTAATACTTAAATGACTAAAAATGACAAAAACATATTTCAAACTATATAGAAATATTTATCAAACAAAAACTAATAAAAAAGACAAAAACACACAACAAAATTACTAAAACTTTGAACATTGAAAATATAAAAATAAAATTAATTCAAAATGCTAATAAATAGTATAACAGTATGTACATAACACTAAAATAACACTTTTGTAATGTATAATGACAGTTAATGGTACAAATGTACACTGTAAAAAAAATTCCGTAAAATTTACGGTAAAAAAACGGCAGTTGTGGTTGCCAGAATTTTACCGTAAAAAATACGGTAGCAACATTTTAGGTTTTACAGTTTTAACTTAAAGTTACAGTTAAATACCGTAATTTCATTAACTGATATAATGTTAATATACCAACCTATTGAAGTACTGAAATCTGTTTTGTACCTTTGTAATACACTAATAATTGTAATACCAAATGCAGGTGGTGATGAGAAAGTCACATGATGAACCAAAGCCCATCACAAGCAGCTTTTAAATAATAACATATATAGAAGGTGCACAGTGTCATTCACACAAACACTAAATAAACACCATCGTGATGACACACATGAAACGGAAATAATGCAATAAACATTCATGTAACAACATTAGGTGTAACACACAACCCTAATATACAAAACTCATAAGAAAAAAATAAGAAGAAACATAGTTATTTCAACAAAAAAACATCAAATTTGAAATGTAACGCAGGGAATTCTGGGAATGTCAATTTACGGTTATTCACTGTAAATGATACAGTCTTTTTCACTTCCAAAAAACGGTGTACTACCATAAAATAAATGTCCAATACATGTAATGTCCAATACAGTTTTTCACTGTATATAGTAGGGGAATTTACCGTTAACCATTTAACAGGTATTTACTGTAGCATTTTTACAGTCTTTTACCGTTAAATTCACTGTAATTTTTTAGTGTACTTTCAGCAAAAAAAAGTGAATGTAACACAAGCTCTAAAAGAGAGGGTTTATCCATCACTCACACACAGTAGCTATATTTCCATCCACCTATTTTTATGCGCATTTTGAATTATCGCATAAAAATATGCGCTCAACTGAGTAGGACAAACTTTTTATATGATAAGAAAAAATGTGCATAAACTACGATGGAAACACATTTACCGTATAAATTCCACCATGCACATTAAAAAAGTAATGTGACTTTGCGCTATGAGACGGGATAACCTGACTAACCAGCGAATCGATCTTGTTCACAGCATCTATATGTTGTTTTGGTCGTTCTGAAATGCCTGAGCAAAGTCTGTCGTCAAAGTACTTCTGTATAATTACTGTCTTACATGACTGCGTTCCCAAACAGCAGGCATCCACCTCTAAAAGCAATGACCGCATTTATTGTGTTACGTCTGCTCTCTCTGAAGCGCAAGTCATTTATTACATATGAAAATTATTATATTCAGTGGCTTCTCCTGGTTTTCTTAGAGATATTTATTGCCAGTTTATCAGGAAGTGACGATTTTGTTCTCTCTGACTCGTTGGATGGAAACGGTGCTTTATTCGCAAATGTTTTATGCGATATTCCAGTTTTGCACACAAGTTAAATTCGCATCTTTGGATGGAAACATAGCTAGTGATCGGTTGGGATTCGCCCCTCCTAGGGACACAATTTAATGTACAGTAGAAAGCAAGACCTTGCGACCCCACGGTTAAGAGATGAATCAGGGTTAATTGACGTGGTTGGAGTGATAGTGTTTCTCCCTGAGGGGTGAGATGGTAAAACCACACCAGCACCTCGTCTCTGTCACTGACACACGTGGGTGGTAAAGGTCAAGTGTGGCCAGCTTGTCTCTCTGTCTGGCCTTTCCTCCTACTTTCCTTCACCTTCCTCATCCCTCTGATCGTCCTCCTCCTCCTCTGTGACCTTCTCTCCATCCCGCCATACTTTTCATTCAAACTCCATTTCACAGATGACAGACGCCCGTGTGCAGCGGGACACCTGGTGAGACGGGAGACTGTTTTAACTCTAATCAGATTTTATGACTCTCGGGGGGAAATGTTAGTGACCCCCTGCCAATGTGACATTCTCTCTGCTGTCAGTGGGTGTGTGGATCTTTTTATGGACACTAGTAGTGTAGCTGTGTGTGTGTAGGTGATCAGTTGAAAGTACTGTTGTAGTAATGTGGTGCATCAGTGCTGTCAGATGGTAATACCACTGTATTGATACTGTATATGCTGTGGTGCTAAACTTACCATGGTATTACATGATATTCTAAAGTTCCTTCAAGAATACAAAAAATAAATATAATATAATATAATAAATATAAAAAAAGGTTGTATCAAGGTGCTCCTCTGTAAGTGTATTCTATTGCCATAGACATACAAAAACCAGTGATATTACTGTGGTACACATATAATAGTACATGTCAAAAAACATGGTATTAATGTCCAAAATTTATATTACTATGTTTTATATGCAAAATCATTGTATTACCAGGGTAAATATCCAAAAACAACATGATTTTACCATGGTAAATAAAAAAAAATATTGCAATAAATGTCCAAAAAAATGATATTACTATTGTGCATATGCAAACAACATGGTATTTATCCAAAACAGCATGGTATTGCATGGTAAATGTAAAAAAAAACAAAAACATGCCATTACTTTGATACATGTGCAAAACATACATATTATTGTGAAATATTTGTCAAAATGATATTACCATTGTGCACATGCCCAATACATGGTATTATCACGATAAATATCCAAAAACAACATGGTATTTCCATGGTGCATATGGTAAAGTGACACAGTATCGCCATGGTAACATTTGCAAAAACATCATAATTTTACCATGTCCAAAAATCATGATCAAAACACATGGTATTGTACTCACAAAACGTGCCATGGTACTACCATGCTTTTTTATGTACCATGCTAGTACCATGGCATTTTTGTATATGTCTATGTCTACATACATTTACATATGTCTATTTTGTATATCATGTATATGTAACAAAAATGCCCATACCGTGGTATATATCAAAGTACTATACACATTGTAAGTTTAACTCTTTAATGTATTTCTCAAAACATTAATGAATAATCCTTAATAAAGTAATCCTTTTAACAATGTTATATTTTATATTTTTAGATATCATTTATATCATTTAGTAAAAAGTGTTATTTTTTATTCTTTTTAAATATATGATGTTAAAAAAAAAATTTTTCAGTACCATGGTATTACCATCTGATTCCACTCCATTTCATGGTACCACCACAGTACTGTACTGTACATGTGTATCATGTTAGCAGGCCAGTGTGTCTGTGGTGTGCGAGGAGCATTAGGTTATGATGGGTCACAGACAGCCATTACCTGCACGGCCCAGCAAGAGTCTGTCCAAACCACTGCTCTCAATCAATCTCTGTGTGCGTGTGGGGCGAGTCTGAAGCAGCAGGAATAGAGACATCTGCCATAATCACTCGTGCTCTGTGGTCTGACTGCCCCTTACAGCGGCTGTCGTCGGCTTCCCCCTTCTCATCCATCTTTTCTCCTCCTTTATCGACCCCCACAGGAATCCCTCGCTTCACGTAAAACAAAAAACTAAGAATCGTGATCGCTATGAGAGCTCAAACTCGTCGTACCTGCATGTGCTTTGTGTTTGAAGAATAATGACATTGACAACAATATTTTACATAATATATTTAATACATTGACATATTAACATTTATAAATGTATGTATTAGCTGATAAATAACCGTTTAACACTAAGTATTAAACTCAACCTGGACATTAAGTTGCAGTCACAATAAAGAAATTTCAGCGACATTTTGTCAGTCCGTTGTCTACTGTAAATAGTGCACAGAAGTCACTTATTACACTGAAGGAGGGACCTGAAGCGTATAGAGACCAGAATATCTTGAGACTGGACTCTTTAGACTTGGCCTTTGTGATTCAGGCCAGGAAGATACCACCTAGAATGGCCTGGAAACTGCATAGCAACATGCCAACCCCCCCCCAAAAAAGGCATAGCAACATGCCAAAAAAAGTCACAGAACAATGGTAAAGGTGGTACGCTAAGCATTTCAGTCATTATGTCAATTTATGAATAAAGTAAAGTCTTTGATTAACATGATTACACACAGTCATACTGTATTTCAAATGTGAGTTTTTGAAGCTGCTGTGTTTTTTTTTATATAAAATGTAAGTTGCTAACAAGCAACTATTGCTGTTTGCTAACAAACTAGCCTATAAAGTTGGTCTGATTTGTCAAGCATGTAAACGCGTGCTAGCTGCAAGCTTTTATGCAAACATAAAACCAGCATTTAAAAGAAAATCACATAGTAAAGTCCTGAGGGAGACCATGGCTAGGAAATGCTAATTCTCTTTTTAGGACTAGCTACAAACTGAACGGCTCTACTCTGATCATAGCCTTTGTAGTTTCAGCAGCAAGATAAGTGATTATAGCATTCAAACTACCTTTTAACTTTCTTTTGATCCAGTAAAACCGATGTTCAAATGCACCCAGAGATGATTATGAATAATCATTCCCAATTCAGAGACAAACAGCATGTGCAGTGTTACAAGAAAAGCCTTCAATTTGGTCACAGCTTGAACTGCAAGACACGAAAATGTCTTCCTGAAGGCTGACACTGGGCTTTATCACTTACATACTGCTCAGGACTGAACGCAAGAGCAATTAATATCAAATTCTTCCTTTCAAACGACCCACGCGAAAGACCAAATAAGGGAACTACGCCACACTGTACTGAAACACCACACCTTCCTTTCATTTTCAAGACACTAGGAAACGTATATGCAAAGAAAAGTTAGGCTGAGCTGTCAATCAACAGTGCAAACCAATCAGGTTTCAGCTGTGGTGAGGAAGGCGGGTCTAAGTTGTTGAGAAACGAGTCAGAGTAATGGTTTGAGATGCGATTAGTCACTAATTATATGACTCCAGTTGATTTTATTGCAGTGTTTTCCAGTTGTTTTCGTCAGTACACAACCTGTAATTATTCAGACACAGCAAAGCTAATTATCTGAACCACCCCCAAAATTTCAGTTTGACTGCAAACAATGCTAGTGTCTTAACATTAGCATATCAAGACGATGGCTGCATCTGAACATCTTCACTTTCCTACTATGTAGTAGGCCAAAAACAGTATGTGAAAGAGTACTATGTCCTAATTCACAGTATTCATAGGAGAAAAGTACACGGATGACCTGCTACTTCTGCACATGTGATGGGACACTTTACTATCCCATGAGGCCACGGGAAAAGATCTGTGAATGGCGGTAAAACTACGCAACTGACGGTGGTAGGTCACATGCCAATGACAACATGGCAAATCTACTGTAGTACATCTGAATAACTGGCATACTACACACTTTCAGACTATATAGAATGTACTTTTTGAATGTTAGCGAAGTACTTACTTCAAAAAGAAGTACCTACTCAGAGAGAACGCGATTTTAGATCCAGTTACTTGCATTAGTCACACTGTTTGTGCTACGAACATGAACGATAGCTCAAATTGTGTAGCTTGTTGAACAGATTTGTTAGCATTTTCTAAGTTCTATCAAATTTTCCAGTAAAAATAGCGAGTGTCTACATAGCAACCACTCAGAATAGCCTAGTAACCACATAGCAACACACTAAAAACACTAGAATAAATCAGAACTGCAAAACAAGCACTAGCAAACATGTTAGCATTGTTAGCATGGGCAAACACACTTAATTTTTTCTTTCAGAAAATGTATAAATCTAGTTTCTTGATATACCTCAAGTGTTCAGCATGAATAAAGTCCAAAACTATCCACAACGCTTTGTTTTGAACTAACAAAAAGTATACGGTACTACCATGTTTTTTTTCAACATGATAAAATGCTAATATCATGATTCTTGTACATGTACCGTGGCAATACCATGGTATTATTGGAAGTATCTTGGAAATACCATGTAAATAACATGTTACATGAATCTGGTATTCATTTATGATTATTGTACCATGGTATTACCACCTTCTACCATGGTACCACTACTTTACTTTTTTCTAATCAAAAAGTAAAGGTACATATTCTGGGTTATTTAAGTGAGGTTTATATACACAAGCTTGATGTGTGAAATTCAAGAACCAAAAGTAAAATGCAATGACCTTTAAATGCCCAGTAGGTGGCAGTATGCTGTTGCATTTACACATTTGTCCACGTAAAGACAAAGAAATGCATGTTTGTGTCTTCAGCAATGTATATTCAAGCTGGTGTGTGTGTGTGTGTGTGTGTGTGATGGTATGTGTTGCTACAAGGCACAATAAAGCTGCAACGAAGCCGGAGAATGTTCTTGTGGTCTGTATGATCAATCATTCTACCAGGGCATGCGGCTGAAACATATCAGGTGTCATATTTGTGCACATTTGGCCTGTCCGTTCAGCCTTTGCCTCTACAAACACACTGTCACACACACAAATTCAGTTAAACCTGACCCAGCAATGGATAATAAACAAACCTGCTGCTAAACTGACATGCCACATAAATCAGTTTCTGTTCACTAATATAATAACATGCCATGAAGAGGAACAAGCTCTGAAGCTCTGGCTGCGGTCGAGTTCCTTCAGCGCTACCGACGCTCTTTACAATATGGGACAATATGGGAAATGCCAACAAATATAATAATCCTTCGCAAGCAAGCCACTTCCTCAAATATAAAGGCAACTAAATATTGCCAAAGAACTATTTATACAGTGTGTGTAAAACATAAAGTGTGATAAGTGTGAAAGATGTGTTATTTGCTAAAATAAATGATTGGGTTTGATTTGTCATTGTATTAAAGTCACAACAAATTAAATTAAAATGGTATCTGGAATTTTTTTTTTTACATTGTATTAGGATTCAGCATTACAACATTTCTATAAAATTGACAATTATTTATGAATTTAAAATGCTTTGTATACATTAAAATATAAAGTATATTTTTTATATTAGATGAGTATAAGGTGCATTACAAATGAAATGTACATGTAAATTAATAATATAAAACAATAATAATATCAATAATTTAACAATAATAACAAAAACTATTAAACAAGCTAATGATAAATAAATTTGTATATATATATATATATATATATACACACACACACACACACACACACACATAAATACATTTTAATATATATATATATATATATATATATATATATATATGAAATGAAATACACACACACACACAGTTCTATGTAGCTTTTCTTTTGTAATTTTCATTTGTATTATTTATATTCTCTCTAAAAAAAAATTAATGGATCCCCGTTTGACAACTCCTGCCTTAGATCATTTCATGCTGCGTTTAAAATATTATTTCAACTTAACAAAAGGATCTCTGGAAAACAAACGTCCGAAATATGAGGTGTGAACATTGTCTGTAATGTTCCTGTTTATCAACTCTGGCATCACAGGTATATATTTCATCATTCTCAGTTTTCTTTTCTCCCTTAAATGACTCCTATCTGAGTTCACCACAGGCAGCAGTGACAGTAACGTCTGATTCCTGCAGCACTTTCATTAGAAACAGAGAGCCTGTTCTCATGCTGTTCTCATGCTGTTCTCAGATGTCGTTCACTCGTTTCTCCTCTATTATCCTCTTTTTTTTATTGTTTGGAAAAATTGATCTTTGAAAGTTGGAGAAGCTTTGAACAGAACTTCAACAAATCCAACATGTTAAGGATGTTAAAGACAACGAACACAAACGTTGCTGGTGTATTCTCACTTAATTCAGATTCTGAAAGTGTAAAATCTTTCATGCATCTATATCACATAGAAATCAAGGTTATAAACTAAAGTCTATGGGCAAACAAACAATCAATAGATTCATTTATCGTTTCTTTAAGTCTGGCTCAGGCCAGCAGTAAGCATGAGAGGTGCAGCAGACTAGGCTCTCAGCATCTCTGTTGACTCCAGCTCCTAAACGCTTACAGATGGGCTATAATGGGCTTCCCTGCTGCCGCTGATCCTTCAATTAATCACACTCTGCTTCTGCTCACACTGATCCAGGACCAGCTTCCTCTGCCTGAATCCAAGCCTCAGCACATCCAATAAGCTGTGCGACTGATCTAAGATCAGTGTGAGGAGATGAAAAGCAGTTTTATGTCAAATTATATTAAGTACTCTGCTTTACAAGTTGTGTTGGAAAGTTGATTAATTCAAGTGAATCAGTTAATCTTCAACGGTTCTACAGTAGATGAAGAGATGGACAGACTGGTTCATTCTAGTGCATTGGTTGGTCCTAAGCAGTTCTCTCTCTTATATGGAGATTGGAAAGTTTGATTCATTCTATTCAGTCTTTTCATCCGAAATGGTTCTCTCTCTCTCATACAGTGGGTACAGAAAGTATTCAGACCCCCTTAAATTTTTCACTCTTTGTTATATTGCAGCCATTTGCTAAAATCATCTAAGTTAATTTTTTTTCCTCATTAATGTACACACAGCACCCCATATTGACAGAAAAACACAGAATTGTTGACATTTTTGCAGATTTATTAAAAAATAAAAACTGAAATATCACATGGTCCTAAGTATTCAGACCCTTTGCTGTGACACTCATATATTTAACTCAGGTGCTGTCCATTTCTTCTGATCATCCTTGAGATGGTTCTACACCTTCATTTGAGTCCAGCTGTGTTTGATTATACTGATTGGACTTGATTAGGAAAGCCACACACCTGTCTATATAAGACCTTACAGCTCACAGTGCATGTCAGAGCAAATGAGAATCATGAGGTCAAAGGAACTGCCTGAAGAGCTCAGAGACAGAATTGTGGCAAGGCACAGATCTGGCCAAGGTTACAAAAAAATTTCTGCTGCACTTAAGGTTCCTAAGAGCACAGTGGCCTCCATAATCCTTAAATGGAAGACGTTTGGGACGACCAGAACCCTTCCTAGAGCTGGCCGTCCGGCCAAACTGAGCTATCGGGGGAGAAGAGCCTTGGTGAGAGAGGTAAGGGGGTCTGATTACTTTCCGTACCCACTGTATGTAGAGTTGAAAGTCCAAGTGAGTTGGTTTGTTCTTAACAGTTCTTTACCTCCTGTAAAGTTGGAATGTCGAATTCATCTTAAATGGTTGTTTCTATCATGTGTGGAGTTTGAAACTCCATTTTATTCTGTTGAATCAGTTCTTCCTAAAATGGTTCTTTGTCTCATGTAGAGCTGGAAATTTCGATTAATTCTATTGAATCTATTTGACCTAAACAGTTCTCATTTTTATAGAGTTGGAAAGCCAGATTCAGTTCATCCTGAACTGTTCTCTCTCTCAAATCTAGAGCTTTCTAGAGAAAGGTTGTTTCTCTCATGCGAGGAGTTGGAAAGTTTGATTCATGCTGTTAAACCAGTTCATCTTAAATTATTCTTTGTCTGATTCATTCTAATGAATCGTTCATCCTAAGCGGTCCAAGATGAAGATTTTAAGTCTGATTCATTTTAGTGAATCGGTTTATTCTGAATGGTTCTGTGTCTCATTTGTATAGTTGGAAAGTTCAGTTCATTCTAGTGTATCGGTTCTTTCTTATCTGTTCTCTCTCTCATTGAGTTTGAAAGTCTGATTCATTCTAGTGTATCAGTTCTTTCTTATCTGTTCTCTCTCTCATTGAGTTTGAAAGTCTGATTCATTCTAGTGTATCGTTTAGTCCTAAATGGTTCTTTCTCTCATATGTAGATTTAAAAGAACGATTTAATTCAAGTGAATCGCTTTGTTACAATTGTTTCTTTATCTTTTAGTTGGAAAGTCTGATTCATTTTTGTAAATCAGTTCAAAAAAGCTCCCAAAAGGCTGTTTCTCTAATGAATTAGTTTATTCTGTTGAATCAGTTCCTCCAAAACCTTCTACCATGTAGTTGGAAAGTCTGATTTATTCTACTGAATCAGTTCATCCTAAATGGTTCTCTCTCTCATATGCAGAGTTGGAAAGTCCAATTCATTCTAATGAATCAATTCATCTTAAAAATTCCTCTCTCGCATACTGTACCTAGAAGTGGAACATTTGATTAATTCAAATGAATCAACTCGTCTTAAACGGAGTTGAACTGATTCATTAGAATGAATCAGAATTTACATGTAAAAAAAAAAACAGAATAAATAATGATCAGTGTTGGGGAAAGTTACTTTTAAAAGTAATGCATTACAATATTGCGTTACTGTAATGTGGTGTTTGGGTTTTGTCTTGTTCATGTTTTCATGTCTTTTATTTTGTAATTGTTTCATGCTGTCAGTGTCATGCTTCCCTTGCCCTCATGTATCTCTGCCTTGTGTATGTGTCATGCTCTCATTGGTTATTGTCTAGTCATGTGATTCCCTTGTCTGTGTCATGTTCTCATTGGTTGCTTTAGTCATGTGCCTTGTTCCCATTGGTTTGTTCTTGTCATGTGACCCTCTTGTTTGCTATAAGTAGCCATCATGTTGCCATTGTCTCTCAAGTGGATTTTAATGAAACATTCCTTAAGGACATTTTCCGTTATGGTTTGGACAAAAATATATCTCGTTTAATGCCACGCAATACCCCTCAATGGACTCTTAAAAAATACATTGACTTTGCTTTGTTGCTGGCTGGTTCACCATTTACTGTGGGAGATGCTGAGGAGGAACACTGCTATCCTACAGTACCCGCCACATCAGACCTTTTCCACGTCCCGACCATCATGTCAGGAGTTGTTCACGTCATGCCTGCCAAGCCAAGGTCTGCCCACATCATGTCTGCCAAGCCACAGCCTTCTCACGTCATATCTGCTATGCCAAAGCCTGCTAACGTCATGCCTGCTATGCCAAAGCCTGCTCCCATCATGTCTGCAAAGCCACAGCCTGCTCATGTCATGCCTGCTACTCCAGGACCTGCTCACATCATGCCAGTTAAGTCAAAGTTTACTCATGTCATATC
>NW_015555873.1:93363-93664 GCF_001515605.1 Sinocyclocheilus anshuiensis
CCGCTCACGTCACGTCTGTCAAGCCAGAGTTTGCTCACATGCCGGCACCACAAGAGATTCTTCTCGACATGGCCGCCATTTCAGAGTCTGCTAACGCCACGCCTGAGTCCCCGGCCAAGATGGCCGCCACGCCTGAGTCGCGGTCGCCATTTTGAGCGTGTGGGCTGGACACTGCGCTCCTGAGGCCTCTCCTGTCCACGAGTCTGCTCGTGAGGCCTCTCCTGTCCACGAGTCCGCTCCTGAGGCCTGTCCTGTCCACAAGTCCGCTCCTGAGGCCTCTCCTGTCCACGAGTCTGCTCCA
>NW_015555873.1:93903-109000 GCF_001515605.1 Sinocyclocheilus anshuiensis
CTTGAACTCACTGTCTGTCCTGTCACGGCCATGGAGGCCGTTCACGAACTCACTGTCTGTCCTGTCACGGCCATGGAGCCCGCTTACGAACTCACAGTCTGCCCTATCATGACTAAGAAGGCCATCCATGAATTCACTGCCTGTCCTTTTACGGCCATGGAGGCCATTCATGAACTCACTGTCTGTCCTGCCACGGCCAAGGAGGCCGTTCATGAACTCACTGAAAAGCCTTTTCACACCAAAAGTGAAATGAATAAGCCTCAGGCTGAAGGGAAAGTAACAGTACAGTACAGTAGAAAACAGTAGAGTAAAGTCCGTACAGTAGAATGCAGAAGAAGAAATTTCAACACACTTAAAAAAGACAATAAAAAAAGACACACAAATGTTTGTCTAGAATGATTTTTGCTTATTAGTATGGTTGAACTGGATCAACGAAGGGCAGAAGCGAAGACATTGGTTAATAAAAAGTAACTTGAGTTACTTATTTGAAAAAGTAACTCAGATATTCTCTTGAAAATTAAAAAGTAATGCGTTACTTTACTAGTTACTTGAAAAAAGTAATCTGATTATGTAACTCGCGTTACTTGTAATGAGTTACCCCCAACACTGATAATGATTCACTGATTGAAGTCTCTGTTCTGCCTAAATTAATTACCATTTGTGTGTAAATGTGGTCCTCCTCCATATGTAACTTAGAATTGGTGATAATCAAGTTTGTAATAATTCTCATTTGCACACCCCTGATCATTATTCCATAATTAAGTGTGTTTATCAAAGGTAAACTGCATACTTTATAAAACTATAAACGTTATTCTGCATTCTGATGTCTTTGCATCCCACAGACGCAATATATGAAACTAATTTATTCAAAAACAGTCCCTGGTTTTGTTATATCATGAGGAAGTTCCATATTTAAAAAGAAACAACCCAGTAACTTTCAAACTAGTTTCCCTAACATTTTTTATCACTGTAGAATATAATATCAAATAAACAGCACACATCAAATCAATAGCTGCGAGTGATAGCGAATGTTTGGAAGTTAGTTTATATTACAAACAACAGGCATCTCATCTCATCATTAACTTCTGAAATTCGAGGCAGTTTAGTGGATGTTCCCATGTAGCATCATGCTAAGTCATTTCCTGCCCTTCAGATCTACAAATGCTTTCCCCAGTTTCACCCTTCTATCTGATATGTACATCTGCATCTCATTAGCATAAATCTGTATAATATTCCCGTCTCGCCTGGTTGCTCACACGGACGACGGGGCAATGGTAAATCAAAGGTACAGAGGATGCTATTTACTGAGTTTATTTGGTTTGCGGTCGTCAGCATGTAAACAGTAAATGGCGCGGCCGCTCGCTGCGCCTCCTGATTAATTTCACAGTCGTTGTGATGCAGGGGAGCAAGGGACGCACTGGCAAGCTTGATTAGACACAACGTGTACAGATGTTCCTCAAAGCTTCAAAGGGAGATCCTCACTGAGAGCTGTTATTGTGGATGGGGATGTGCTGGTGATTCTGATGATTTCCTGGATGTGTTTCTGGATCAGCTTCTCTCGTTGGTCTTGGAAAAACATTGATGCACATAAACATAGTTATATTACTAACCTAAGTCAAAGTATAAACTCAAGAAATGATACAGTAGTTAGAAAACTGCTGTATAGATTGATTTCATGCTACCTTAATGTTCATCTTCGAGCTTGAAAGCTTTGGACCCCACTGAGTTAGACAAAAAACTTCTGAAGCTTTCTTCAAAATATCTTCTTTTGAGTTCTTTTGAGTTGAACTATTTAAAGAGGTGGCGGTATCATATGATATCATATTTTCCAACTCAGTGATTCCGATTATTTATGTTTTTCTGACATGTTGGTGTTATATCTTTCACTTGGATGTTATAAGCTGCACAGAGTAAATCCAGATGGATAAAACAAAAACTGTGTCCGTCTTCATTTCAGCCTGCAAAGCAACAAAATGTGATTATTTTAAAGGGAGTGATTCTTTTCTAAACCCACTGTAGATCCTATAAGTATCCTGCGAAAACTTACAAGTAAGATCGAACATATTCATACAAATTAGCCAGCAATTCCCCAAAACATAAAACAGTAAAAAAAAAAAAAAAACACAAATTTCTATGAGATTGTGTCGTGAGTTCTGCAGAAGCAAAAAAAAAAGAACAAGAACAAGAAAGCCATACGAGTTTATAACAACATGAAGATCAGTGTTATTATTATTAATTATTACACGGCTCTGTGGAATACTTGATTCTGATTGGTCAATCGCACCATCCAGCGGTATGTTATTCCCAGATAACAACCACCAAATTGAATAACACACCGCTCATCCGGGTACTACGAGTTATCTTGACCGGTACTACTTATATGCTTAACGAGTCACATACGCTATCGTTGACTGTCTGGCGCCATCTTGTGACTGAAAACACTTAACCACCGCGTGTTACAATGGAAGACTTCAGCATTAATTTCAACATATATGGTAAAAACAAATCTTTTTAGCCGTGTAATAAGCGGGATAATGTACATCCAGCCGGTTGTTATCTCAGAATAAACCCCGACAGGGTGATCAGGACCCCGACGCGAAGCGGTGTGTAATAAACTTACATTATCCCTTACTTAAGACTAAAACTAATAGTTGTCAATTAAATTAAGCTAAATTAAATCAAATAAAATATCCGGATGAGTAAATGACAGATTTTTCATGAACTATTGCTTTAAGTCAAACCCCAAGCTCTGATTGGTTGATACGGGAATGTTGTTCCAGGAAGTTCAACTTGGTGAAATCATAAGTTGGGCTCGATACCACATATATATTGCGAAAAGCAGTGTTTGTGAGGTGTAACATGTCTGAATTGACTATCCTGTGAGGCCACAGTTGAGGAGTTAAAGTGTAGGCCATGTGACAGTCCCAGAATGGCGGATGTAGTACATCTGAATTCATTCATACTACACACATACTACAGTATATAGAGCATACTTTTTAATGGTCGCAAAGGAAATTTCTGATCCTACTCACACAGTGTGTGTTTGTTTTGGGTTTTCCAATACAGACCTCAGTAGCAGATCTTCAGGAGAACATCAAGTTCTCTCTTGAGGATGACCAGCAGGAACTGATTTTGTTCCTGATATTTAGTTTCAAGCATAACTGGTGTTAATGTGTGTCTCAGATTCCACGATACAGCTGATGAAGGGTCTGTATGTGTAGCACTGCAGGCGCTGAGCGTGTGTTGTGGTGTGTACGGATGTGTAATGTAGTGCTGTGAAGAGTCAGAGTTGGGTGCTTCACACTCAGGGAGGCGTGTCATTGGCTGCTGCTCTCACTCTCACACTGCTCTGAGATCAGCAGGTAGTGGAATAAAGCTTCTGGTCAACACAGTCTGCTCAGTGAACACAGAGCTTAAACCTTTATGAGCTGCTCACTGAGAGACCACAACGTGTTACATGAGTGAAATCATAGCAGGAAAAAATAAACATTAAAAAGGGATGAATAATAAAACAATAGTCAAAATACTTTGTTGATATAGTGTGCAACTGTACAGGAGAGAATATTATTAAGGCTTTATTTTATTTCATTTATTTAATTTGATTCACTGATTATATGAATATAAATGAGATAATAATATATTATTATCAGTAATTGAAAAATATCTGAAAATGTTGCCTTGGCAAGCTTTAATATATTTTAATTTGAAGTACTAGAACTCCTAAACTGAAATTCAATTAAATGAATGCTATATGTAAATATTTAACAACAACAATAACAACAACAGCAAAATTACAGCACAAACGTCTAAAACGTTACTAAGTAGTAATAGTAATACTTTACTATTACAATGAAAACTGAAAATATAAAAAGATCATTAATACTTCCTATAATATTATATAAATAATACTAAAATAACACTGATAAGGATGAGTAAATGGTAACTAAAAATGTTATTTATTTATTTATGTTTTAAGATATTTGGTCTAACAGCAATTGAATGATTTTAAAATAATTATTGTGATTATATATAATTTTTATATCCTTATATAACTTTTATAATATAATATAACTTTTATCATATAATATAATATAATAATTTATATATTTCTATATTTCTATATAATTATACAAAAATGAAATAAGTAGCCTACATAGAATGAATATTCAAAAAAATTAATTAATAAATGAATATATAGACAAACATTTATTATATAGTAGGCTATTTATTATTACTATTGTTATTATTATTATTAGGCCTACATGTATTTATTTATTTTACGTACAGAATTATTATTATTTTTTTAAATAATTTATTTAATTCTTAAAATATTAAAAAAAATATTTGGTCTAACAGCGGGGAAATTATTGTAAAATTAAAAATGAAATATACAATTATATACATTTATTAAAAAAATGATATATAATGATATATAATCTTGATGATTTTACGACCGTTTCATTGCTGTCAGAGAACAGTCCGCGGTCAGAGCTCATCAGCTGCGGCACACAGACACTCAGACACTCGCGCTGCTCGGCGAGCTTCTCCGTCAATCAAAATTAAGCGCTGCAGCTCAGCCTCAGCACGCCAAACTACCAATCCTACTACGACACAGGCGCATCTCATTAATATGCATTAGGGTTTGCTGGCGTCACACGCTCATCCTCCAATGGCTAAGCTTCTTTAGTAGATTTCATGTACATTAAAGCAAGTGACAATACATCAATACTGAAATCAATAAATATAATACATATTCAAAGAATTTATGAATAAAGTTGTATTTATATAAAAAAAAATGCATGACTAAATTAGCCCAACTGCAATTATTATTATTTATATCGCATTATACACATGTATTTATTTAACATACAGAACTACTCATTTAATTCATTATTGATTATTAAAAAAATTGTCCTCTATTAGTTTCTTAGTCTTAAAAAAATGGCTTTTTAATATTGATTCAATCATGCTGACGTCGCTTGCTGACTATCCAATAGCGAAGGCTTAGCTCATGAATATTAATAAGCGTGCCTTCGCCGTAGTAGCGTCGGCGGATTCGCAGACCGGCCACTCCAGAGAAAGCAGCCGCACAGGCGGACACAAGCTGTGCAGGTCCCCGCGATGCCAGTCTGGTCTTAAGCCGCACGGTTCACCCCGTGAGAAGGAAAGGAGAGGACACATTAAAAGAGCCCTTTTCCCACCTCAACCACACACTCTCGGTCCGAAACGGGCAGGAGAAACAAAAGCAGACATCGTTAAATTGGAGTAAAGCGCGTCCTCCGGTGCAGCGCAGCTATAAGAGGATTGCTGTATCCCAAGAACTGCAGCGCCGCGTGAAGTGTGTTTAGACGGGGAAAATGTCATTGTCTGGGAAAGAAAATAGCACTAGCCCTCATGCCAATTACGTGGGACCGTACCGCTTGGAAAAGACCCTCGGGAAAGGACAGACAGGTTTGTGCTTTCGGGCATTTCAGCTGTATCATGCATTGCGTTATGATCTCCATAAGAGAGAGCAGCCTGTGTCCGGTGGGCTGATATTGTGTGTTTGTGTATATTGTGATGTGCATATGCTGTTGGATGCATGTGTCATTGATTTGTTTCGGTGTTCAGTAAGATTGTAACAATTTGTCTCTGCATCCTTCAGCAGCTCGGGTGTGTTGCTTGCAGCACTGGGATCTGAATGCGCGCTCAGGAACTTGTGCGCTTGAGTTTTACATGATGCATTGGTGCATTTATGCAGAAATGCTAAGAACTACCTGCCCGATAGCTTTAACTTTTCTCAGAATAGGGTCTCACCACCATTCACACCTTCGGCTTTTCATTAGCATGTGGCAATAAGGGTTTACAGGTGTGTGATGGCAACATCTGAAACTGATCATTCACAAATTACTGATGTACTTTTTGGTTTTGACGCTAGATATTGATAATTTGCGAATTTATACATAATCCAGATATGGTTGTGTTACATATATATTTAAGTTTTTTTTTTTTACTTGCAAATTTAATATTAAATATGAAATAAAATGTAAAAAAAATGCTTTTGTATAATATCATATAAAATATGACTGTAAATGTGAAGTGAGCATGTGCCGGGGTGGCAGTAGGAACCACCAAATCACTGCAAGGAGAAAGTGATGCAACACTTTATTGCTGTTTCGGCCCATCTGCCATCCCCGAATATTACAATAGCAGTGATTTTCTTGCAACATCTCCACCAGAAGATGCTTAGCGCATGCTTTTGGGAAGATGATTGTGCGGATTTTTGGGTCGACTGTCTATTCTTCTTGAGCTGATGTTAAAAGGCTGATTGGTGGGATTTTATGTATGGTCTGATTGCTTAAAAATGGACCATGGTGGTTCGATCAGTGGTGTTTTTGTCATAGTTGTTCTGCTATTAATGGGAACATGAGATTGTATGTTTTCTGATAATAAGATTAGGCAGTCAGATCAAAGTTCAGATCCTCTGTGTGAAGTCAGAGCCTTTTATTGCATTTATTATGTTCATTTATGGATCTTTTTAATTTAGTAACAAGCATTTAGACACTTCAGCCACATTTAACATCTATGAAGTGAAAACACCTTAATGATGTATTTGTGTCTTATAAACACACATCTTTTCACGTCTCAAGACATTAACTGATGGACTGGAGTGGTGTGGATTATTGTGATGTTTTTATCAGCTGTTTGGACTCTCATTCTGACGGCACCCATTCACTGCAGAGGATCCAGTGGTGAGCAAGTGATGCAATGATGCATTTCTACAAACTGCTGAAGAAACAAATCTACAGGATGGCCTGAGAGTGAACCATTTCTTTAAATAATGAGAGTTTTGTTATAACACGAAGACATTCAGAACTTTGAAAGTGTCCGAATATCTTTCAGCCACTGTAAACCGATCTCCGTTTCACTGAATTCCCTGGCGGCAGCTGAAATGCGTAATCCGCGCACATGCACAGCCTACAGGAATCAGCTTGTTACTCATAGATCACACAGTAGTATGTCAACTACCGCTTTCCTTTGTGTTGGTCTGCATGTCTGCCACCTGTCTGCCTAATCAGATCAGCACGACGGGCACATTTGCGACGCATCTAATGCGTCTGACTGTTACTATGCCTTTTTTTCCTCAGATATTTGATGGCCAAGCTTAGTCCTGCTTAACTCACTATCCCGGTATCATCCAAGAGTCTGAAGACGGATGGCCAGTGATTGTTGGCTTCCTGATGCCAGCAGCTCTGTGTGTTATTTATAGTGTAAAGCAGAAGGCCGGGGTTGATCTAGGTGTCCTGGGCAATGCCATGTTCATTATGTGATTAGGACCCGACACAAACACACATGTGTTTGTAATCCCTCGTGGTAAGACTCTGGCTCACACATGCTTTCACGTGGACCAGAGACTCGACGGACCACACGTAGAAGGGAGGAGGTGAAGTAAAGGTCAATTTTTGAAGTCAGAGGAGCCTCTGGTTTCTTGTTGCTTGGGAGTTCCTCGGTCTGAGTTAAAAATGCTGGTTTAAGACTGTGGCACGGCTTATTTTAACTGCAGCTTCTAATTGTATAAAGAGCATAATTTCATATCTGCTGCTCTTGTGTAAAGACTGGGGGTGGAATCGTGTGATTTGCTACAATGACGCAGCTCCATTACAAGTTTTATATTTCCACTTCCCTTCACTGATCTAATATGGGACGCTTGCAGTAGGTTTATGGAAGATGCTTATCGAGAGCGGTTGCCCGTGTATGGCTGACTGAATAGCAAACCTGGACGTGCTCAGACTGTGTTTGTGAACATTTTCAATCATTCAGGACATTGTAAATATCATGTAAAATTTATTTGTACGATTTGTAAAATTTGAAATGAAATATATATTTTTAAATGAAATATTATCTTATTATTATTATTAATAATACATTTAATTATAATTTGTTCTAACCGTATTTGGATCATCTGGGAGGTCTCTATCTGTAACGTTTTCAGTCATTCAGTTAATTTAATATATCTTTAAATATAATATCTAACATTAATAGTACATTTAATTGAGTGTTTAATTTAATTTTTCCAGACATTTTGCTGATCATCTAAAGGTCTCTATCTGTAATTGTACTAGTTTTTATTATTATTATTTGCTGATATTTAGGGTGCTACAGTTTCTGGCTTTGTGTGTCATTGGTATTTTAGGACGAAATAGGAAATTTGTTGTTGTTGTTGTTGTGTTTTGGTCACAGATGGGATGACAACACGCTCGGTTTTGGCATCATTGTTGGATTTTTAACAGTTTCCACAGTAGCGAGGCACAATAAGGCAATCAGGGTGTTTGTTCTCCTTATCATTGAACTCTGAGCTGCTCTGCTCTACTTCCTGCTTTGTGTATTTTGTGGGCAATAAGGACTAGCATGTTTGGTTGAGTGTTTTCCAGCTCAAGATTGTTTTTTTCAGTGTAGTGAGCTTAAGTTGTTTAGTGTGGCGGGTCAAATACTGTCTCACTATTTGAACCAGTGTCACAGCACATGATGTTTTATGACTTCTTTAGACTCCTCTCAGATTGGAACAAGGCTTGTTTTTGCCTGTGGCAAAGTCTGCGTGAGTCTCCTGACTCATTCATTCATTATGTGAACATTACGCCCGGCCTTCGGCTGCAAGACGGACGACTTTATGAAGGTCAGAACAGTTTCTTAAGCAGACAAATTGACGTTCTGAATCTCTTAAGGATTGAAACAAGCTTCAAGCTTCACAACCCAGAGCGATTGGTTGTTGGTGTTGATTTTTGATGTAAACCTTGTATGTTTTGACAGTATTAGCAGCACAATCAGACGTGAAAGAGACATTTTAATCGTCCACGATCAAAAATCATGATATCTGACACCCCTATCACAGACTTTTCAGAATATTCCATACATAAATAAATAATGTATACAGAGAATAGCATATATACGGCATACTACAGAAATTATACAAGGTTTATAGTAGCATGCAATTCTGAACATAGACCATTTCTACACTGCAAACGAGCAACAGCTCCATTGAATATAACGGAAGCGTTCTCTTAAATAATCATAACCTCTCCACCAAATGTGCCCTTGTGCATAATGTTGCAAATTTGCAAATGCGGAAAAAGAAATTATAGGCTAATCACAAGCCCGTTTCTGACCTGCAGCGAGTGAATGAGTGTTTATATGCCCGTGGCATGAAAATTCAACTGAGATCTCTCAAAAAACATATTGCCTCGCTGTTTTACATCAGCTTCAGAGAAAGAGTGCAAACTGCCAACGGCATTGATGTTTTTGTCCGAGTCGATTTCTGAATGATAGTTATGAAGTGCTGACTGAGAACCGTTTGTCAAGATCTTCATTCATCATTTATGCAGTGCCTCTTATAGCGGTTAAAACAACCGTTCACCTAAAAATTCAAATCTGAACTTCTGTGACTTTTTCTTTTTCCGTACAATGGAAGTGGATGGGGACTGGAGCTGTCAAGCTCCAAAAAGCACCTTAAAAGTATCTTGCACACTACTTTCCATGTCTGTTCTGTGTTTGGGTGAAGAAATAAAGTCACAAGCTTTGAATGAGTAGATGATCGATTTTTGAATTTTAGGTGCGCTGTCTCTTTAAATGTGCTTTTCGTTTTGTGCAGTTGGGTTTGTTGGGCAGGCTTTATTGAGCTCTGTTTGGGGTGTAACCCGGCGTATCGGAGGCTGCTGTTTTGTCGTCAGGTTTTTGACAAGTGGATTAGCCCTGAAATTGTCACAGAATGATGGGGCCGCTACGCTCAATTTTCTTTCAATTCTAAACGCTATCAGAGATTTTCTGTTTTTTTGGGCTCCCGTCGACTGATACGCATCTGTGCTGTCTCTCTGTTTACATGCATGATACATTGTCAAGCGAATTTGATAAACAACATAATCAGGCTCGCTGTGTGCCGTTTAACATGGAATCGTGTTATTTTGATTGATTCTCAAACATCACCAGAGTTGGATGCTCAAACATACTTTGTACAAAACTCTATCCGTTCCAGTCATATGATGAAAAAAGGTCCTCGTGCTCTGATATACATCCACTGCTGTTCAAAAGTTTGTGATCAGCACAATTTCTTTAAGAAATTAATTCAACAAGGATGCATTAAGTTGATCAAAAGTGTCAGTAAAGACATTTATAATGTTACAGAAGATTTCTATTAAAAAAAACAAAAACAAATCAAAGAATCCTGAAAAATAAAGGTTTCCACAAAAATGTCAACATATTATTTTCAACATTGATAATAATCAGAAATGTGTCTTGAGCAGCAGATCAGCACATTAGAATGATTTCTGAAGGATCATGTGACACTGAAGACTGGAGTAATGATGCTGTAAATTCAGCTTTGCATCGTAGGAATAAATTAGATTTTAAAACATTAAAATAGAAAACGCTTATTTTAAATTGTAATAATATTTTGCAAAATTACAGATTTTACTGTATTTCAAAAGTGTCAGTAAAGACATTTATAATGTTACAGAAGATTTCTATTAAAAAAAAAAAAAACAAATCAAAGAATCCTGAAAAATAAAGGTTTCCACAAAAATGTCAACATATTATTTTCAACATTGATAATAATCAGAAATGTGTCTTGAGCAGCAGATCAGCACATTAGAATGATTTCTGAAGGATCATGTGACACTGAAGACTGGAGTAATGATGCTGTAAATTCAGCTTTGCATCGTAGGAATAAATTAGATTTTAAAACATTAAAATAGAAAACGCTTATTTTAAATTGTAATAATATTTTGCAAAATTACAGATTTTACTGTATTTGTTATTAAATATACACAGCCTTGATATGCTTAAGAGAAGTTTTGAACAGTAGTATGGCTGCAGTTTAATTAATTAAAAATGAAGTTAAATTTAAATAAATGTATAGTACATGTATTCAATTAAAAAATGTATAGACCTTAATAAAATAACCATAATTTATAAATACAACCAATAGTAATTTTGAATTAATTTTTAAGTAACTAATTCATCCATTTTTTTTGACAGTTTCATAGAAAAATGAACACAACAGCAGTTTTGTTCAGCGAAATTATGAATCTCTGGCTCGAGAGAAGAACACATATTTTAATTTTATTGCTGAAGTGTTCTCATATGTGAGTACACTTGCTCAAGAACAGGAACTTCCTCTCTTTTTTTCTGAACAAAGTGATGCTAGTGTATTATATTTGGCTGTTTTGCATCTGTGGCTTTCAGATGATTTAAGCAGGATTTTGTGCCTCTGAGTTTGAGATACTGGAATCTAATTGCTGCTCAATACTGCACAATAGTGGAGAGCAGGGCAATTTCTCAAACTAACTCCAATGAATACCTCTCAGTTTCTGTCTAGACACATACTATTAAGTATTTTATTATTTGTTTTAAATATTTGAACCATTATTGAGCAGTTAATTGAAAACGGATTTTGTGACAACATGCCCCAATAGGTTGTCACAATGGAACATGCCATTGAACAATGTATTATAGACTTTTTAGTAAGTAAAACAATTATGAAACACAAAATAATTAATGAAACACCGAACACAAAAATACATAAAACATGGTTTTGGCCAACAAATGTTGTAATTGTCTTGATGTCTTGATTTCTGTAAAAATCTGACTTGAAACCTGTATTATATTTGGCTGTTTTGCCTCTGTGGCTTTCAGATGATTTAAGCAGGATTTTGTGCCTCTGAGTTTGAGATACTGGAATCTAATTGATGCTCAATACTGCACAATAGCGGAGAGCAGGGCAATTTCTCAAACTAACTCCAATGAATACCTCTCAGTTTCTGTCTAGACACATACTATTAAGTATTTTATTATTTGTTTTAAATATTTGAACCATTATTGAGCAGTTAATTGAAAACGGATTTTGTGACAACATGCCCCAATAGGTTGTCACAATGGAACATGCCATTGAACAATGTATTATAGACTTTTTAGTAAGTAAAACAATTATGAAACACAAAATAATTAATGAAACACCGAACACAAAAATACATAAAACATGGTTTTGGCCAACAAATGTTGTAATTGTCTTGATGTCTTGATTTCTGTAAAAATCTGACTTGAAACCTGCCTTTTAACATACAAAACCAATGCTAAAAGAAAAAAATATGGTAAATTTGACTTTAAATAGTAAAACACTTGCACTGTAAATGGGGATTTTTCAAATTTGTAAATAAAGCAAAGATTGGAGTGAAATACTATTTCAATCTTTCAAAAGTCAAAATTTCATGTTAAGTTGCTTGACATTTCTTTAATTATTTGTGAAATTTATAGCCATTTCTGAGTGAAAATCGTTTCAAAGTAATTTTTTCAGTGTAGTTGCTGAAATATTATGACAACTTGCCCCAGTCTCTCCTAGAGTATATAATGTATTCTGCCTAATCATTTTTAGAAATTGTATAATTTTGTGTTTAACTTTTGGCACTCTGAATAAATAACGAATAAAAAAAAAAAAGTTTTATTTGTTGCACATGTAATGAAAGGTCCATTTGAGTGCATTGCATTGTTGAATATTAGTCTTACTGCACACAATGGTTGCAGGTTATTTTCTTATTCTGTTAATTTTTTATTTCTTTTTTCCCAAAATGCAATAGTTTATGCCAGTGGTTCCCAACCCTGGTCCTGGAGGCACCCCAACACTGCATGTTTTGCATGTCTCCTTAATCAAACACACCTGATTCAGGTCATCAGCTCATTAGTAGAGACTTCAAGACCTGAAACTGGCGTGTCAGAGAAAGGAGACATGCAAAATGTGCAGTGTTGGGGTGCCTCCAGGACCAGGGTTGGGAACCACTGGTTTATGCCACCTCTGAAACAACTTTGAAACAACTTTTGGTACTTTTCACAATCCAATCAATTTTTGATAGTTCAAAAATCAGGTCCTGCCCTACTTTTTTTCTCATTAAATACTCTCACTCCATTACATAGCATTGTATTACAGTTTTATTGTACATGTAGTACTGTAGGTCAACCGGGTCTAATATACATTCAGAAAATGTGCATACTGCATACTTAGTACAGCAGGACTAATAAGAATAGCATGTTAGTAGACTATTCTAAACATAGCCACATTTATTTAATTTTTTTCACGGGAAATGGTCGGATATGATGAGGAGTATTGGAAAATTGAGCAGAAGGAAGAAGATAGATGCATCTATAAAGATGACCGATTGAATTTAATACAGATTCATATTTATCTTCAGGCAACACAAGTACGGTTTGCATAGATTTGTCTGGAGCAGTTGCCTGAAAAACATGCTCACTGATGACTGACACAGATCGCCACCGTTTGGTGACATCACTATCTCTCGCTAATGTGCGACATGGGTTGCTATGGCAACTTTGGCAAAGGTGGATGGCACACTCGTGTCTTGTTTTTCTCCAGCGTGTGTTTTTTTGAGTGCGTATGCACATGCGGCCCGCAGTGCTTCCCCACGGTCCACTCGTGACGGCAGTATCACCCTTAACAGGGCGGAATAGAGCGATTCACTGAGGTTTTTAATAATTTCATACATGGCGATTAAATCTGGCTGGCCACTAATGGGATTTTCTCAGTAGGGTGTACGGACCTCTCCCACATAATAACATTCAATTACTAAAACCGCTCTCTCTTGCTTCCCCGACGAGCTCCCTCGACTACATCACCGCCTCACACTTCAGGACTAGGTTTTGTGTGCTTGCAGGTTTTTGGGTGTTTTTAATTGGCTACTAATTTTGTATCCCCATACAAACATTCTTATAATTGACAGATGAAGGATGTATAAATGTTTAACGTTAATTTTGAAAATAAAATGGATTTGGTGTTATCGCACATGATGAGTGTAGGTTATTCTCAAGAAAAATTTTTTTTTTTCAAAATTTAAAAACTTGCGCCGCCTCTGAAACAACTTTTCTTTTCAGTGACATCATCAAGATCTCATTTTAGCCCCTCCCTCCAAAATTTTCACAATCCAGTCAATTCTTGATGGATAAAATCAAGGCCTGTCCTACTTTTTTCCTCATTACATATTGTTTCACTCTAAAATACATTGCATTACAGCAGTAAAAGTACAGGGTTGCAAATGTTATTTATGTACCTCCAAAAGCATGGTAAGGTCACATTTCACCATTAAAATACAAGAAAAAATAGTCTTTGAACAAAGAAGACTGTAATATGCCCGGGTGTTTTATTTTTTGAGTTGTTTGGTTTTATTTAATACATTTTTTAATAGTTTTACATTACGGTAATGAAAATGGGTTTTATTGCATTATGGTAATGAGGAATGGGGGAAATGTCACAAATAATTTCACCTCAAAATTACAAAAACAAAAAATTCTTTGTGCAACAAAAATTAAGCCTCATAAATGTAATATGCCTGGGAGTGTTATTTATTTATTTATTTTATTTTATTTTTTAACACATTTTAACACTTTTTTAAAAACTTTTTTAAAATCACATTTTAACAGTTTTTTTCACATTATGGTAATGAAGAATCCAGGAAGATGTACAAAATTGTCATGAAAGTACTGTCAGAAAACCACAAATAGGGTTGCAAATAGGTGGAACATTTCCAATAAACTTTCCAGGATTTTTTTGGAAAGTTTCTGGAAATTTACTAGGAATTTTCCTCCCCTTTGGAACCCTAATCACAAATAATTTAACCACAAAATCACAGGAAAACAAAAATAAACCCTTTAATTTTAGCTTTTAATGCAGTTTGTGAAACGGTAATGAGGAATGGGGGAAGTTGTCAAGAAAGTAATGTCACAATACAACAAATGTTAATGATCCTAAATGTAGGCTTATTTTTCTTTTTCCTTTTTTATTTTACGGTAAAATTTGATCCACACATGTTCTTGACAAGCTTTGTAAGATTTGCCCAGCTAGTCTGCGATTTAATAAATTGTGCTCCATAATGACAACAACATGACCGAAAACAAGAAAGCAAGTGTTTAAATGTGTGCAGAGCGATGAGCTTCTGTCTTGTAATGTGCACGATGAGGCTTTACTGGCTATTAGACGGGTCGGCCTCATTAAATGAGAAAACACTAGCGTCAGTGTTAATGGTACATTCTCTCTCTTTCTCTCTCACACACACACACACACACA
>NW_015555873.1:109218-114740 GCF_001515605.1 Sinocyclocheilus anshuiensis
CACACACACACACACACACACACACACACAATTCAGTGACTCATCCTCTTCAAATTGCACAGCATCCAGACCATAAAACATATCCAACAGTTTAAATGTTTACTTTGAGTCTTTGTGTAAAAAGGGCCATTTAGGGCCAAAATTGGCTTAGCAGAGACCATATAATGGTGGTTTTTATGGAAATGCAGTAATTGCATGTGAAGTCTGCTCTCTCAGTTAGCTATTTTGATATAAATTACGTAGAAGTTTGGAAAATAGAGATTGCAGTCATTTTATGTTATTTTGGTTGTATTTGTTAAAAGACTTCCAAATGTGCCTTTAAACAATAGTAAACTGAAGCATTGCATCTTTATAGTATTACATAAAGATTTTATGGCATGCAGTTGTTACAGTCAATAAAATTACAGATTTTGTGCAATAAAAAGCACTTAATACAAAATGTATATATAACACTTGACTTTCCTCTAGTATTTATGCATAAATAAATTATATATATATTTGTTATACTGTTTTTATATATATAAAAACCGATAATCACCTTCAGTCTTGTAATACCCCCATGAGTGCCCTCAACGCTGTTACTGCTCCTCACTCCTCTCAGAAACACTTAAACCTGCCGTAAAAGCAAAGAGCTGCCACAAAACTGATAAAAGAAGCACATATTGTGCATATTGCCATATTTGTGATGGTCATAAATTAAAAATGATTACGCTAACATTCAGAAATACCCTTCTGTTTAGTAGTGAGGGTTTTCTTCACAGTTTGTGTTTTGTTGTGACTGGGTACATTCTACATTGTAAAAAAAATATTTTTCAAAGTTGTGAATAAAAGAAAGATTATTGGAGTGTGTTTTACAAAAAATACTATTTCAGTCTTTCTTCTTCAAAATTTCATGTTTAATTCAATGTGTTACTTGCCGTTTCTTTGTAGCGTAATTATTTGTGAAATTTACTAGCATTTTCTATGTGAAAATTTTTTCAAAGTAAATCCAACACCAGTTTTTGGTGTCCGTCCACACTTAAATCTCATTCGGCCAGATTATTGCCCTACAAAACTATAAATTAAACATTACATGAGGAGTCAGTTCTCGTCTCCACTCACCCAGGAACTCACGGCAAACACTCACACAGCTGACCATCTTCTCTCCTCCTCCTCTCCTCTTACAGAAGAGAAAGTCTCTAAACTTATCCTCTCCAGCCACCCTACCACCTGTCCTCTATCCCCTCACATCTCCTACAAGCTATTTCTCCTGCACTTCTGCCTTCACTCACACACATCATCCACACATCTCTTCTCTCAGGCATTTTTTCCCACCGCATTCAAGCAGGCTTGGGTAACCCCACTAAAACCTACACTAGATACCTCACTTGTTGAAAGCTACAGGCTTGTCTCTCCTCCCTTTCATAGCAAAATCACTTGTTCAACCAAGTGTCTTCCTTCCTCTCACAGAACAACCAGCTGGACAATAAGCAATATGGATTTAAAAGTGGCCATTTAACTGAAACCGCCTTGCTGTCAGTCACTGAAGTGCTATGGAGTCCAAATCTTCACTTCTCATTCTGCTGATCTGCTGCATTCGACACTGTTAATCATCAAATCCTTCTGTCCACCCTCTCATCACTGGGCATCACCGGAACTGCACTCCGTTGGTTTGAGTTTTACCTTACAGGATGGTCCTTCAGGGTTTCTTGGGGAGGAGATGTATCGAAATCACATCAACTGGTTACTGGGGTTCCTCAGGGATCTGTTCTTGGACCCCTCCTCTTCTCTATATACACTACATCAATGGGACCCATCATTCAGGCACATGGTTTTTCCTACCATTGCTATGCTGATGACATGCAGCTCTACCTCTAATTTCAACCAGATGATCCAATGGTTCCTGCTCAGATCTCAGACTGCCTAACGGACATCTCAGCATGGATGAAAGAACACTACATGCAGCTCAACCTGAGCAAAGACAGAGCTTCTCATCTTCCCAGTCACCCCATCAGCACAGCACCAGTTTACTATCCAACTGGGCTCATCAACGGTAATCCCATCATGTTCAGCCAGGAATCTTGGGGTGATCCTTGATGATCAGCTGACCTTTAAAGATCATATTGCAAAAACAGCACGATCATGCAGGTTCGCACTACTCAACATCAGGAAGATCAGACCCTTCCTAACAGAGCATGCAACACAGCTTCTCGTCCAAGCTCTTGTCATTTATAGGCTGGGTTATTGCAATGCTCTTCTGGCTGGACTTTCAACACGTGCAATCAGATCTCTGCAAGTGATTCAGAATCAGAATGCAGCAGCACATCTTGTTTTCAATGAGCCCAAGAGAGCCCATGTCACACCACTTCTCATCTCTCTGCACTGGCTTTCAGTTGCGGCTGGCATTAAGTTTAAGACATTGGTGCTTGCTTACAGATCTGCCACAGGCTCCGCACCCTCCTACCTCCACTCTCTCCTATGTGTCTACATCCCCCCCAGAAGCCTGCGGTCAGTAAACAAGTGGCGGCTCGTGGTCTGATCACAGAGGGGCACAGAATCACTCTCCAGGATGTTTTCTTTTGCCGTACCCTGTTGCTGGAATGACCTAACTCCATCCGAGCAGCCAAATCCCTCACAATTTTCAAGAAACAACTGAAAACTAATTTCTTCTGTGAGCATCTAACTGCCTCCTCATAAAAAAACAAACAAACAAACAAAATCTATGCCTTCACTTTTTCTGTTGTCTTATTATCCTTTATCCCTTCCTGTCCTGGCTTTTACTATTTTGAACAATGACTGAAACCTTATATAACAGGCACAGAAGAGTGACAAGTAAGCAAATGCTTTAAATTTGTTTTGTAGCATTAAAGTTAGCACTAGCGTGGTGCTAATATACTGTTATGTCACAGTTCTATTTCTCACAAAATTGTATTGTATTTAGACGAGTTATCGTAAACTAAAACTAAAACCATAAAAAACATGTTCATTGCTTGAAATAAAATAAACATTAACTGAGATAAAATAAAATATAAAAAAATTGAGCTAGTTGCCAAAACAACATTTATCATTTTTGATTAGATTAAGTTTGAAGTACTAAAATAACTAAAAGTAAATAAAATAAAACTAATAAATGAAAATGATTAAATACTATATAGCAATTTAAAGGTGACCTATTATGCCCCTTTTTACAATATGTAATATAAGTCTCAGGTGTCCCCAGAATGTGTCTTTCAAGTTTCAGATCAATGTCATTCTGAAAATGCCTATTTTGAGCGGAAGCAGAAACACGAGTTACAAAAACACAGTCAGTTATGTCTGTGAAGGTAAACAGCTGAGAAAGAAATTGCATGTTTATATTAGATCTATGCAGTAAGCAGCGTAATATACAGTACCTATACTGCTGTCTACGCTGTTAATATGAGCCAAACAATAAAATAAAATCAGAAAATCACTCACTGCTTTGGACTGAATAACTTCTATAGCTTTAATAAGAAAACATTTCTAACTTGAATGCTGCTTTTAAATGCTCTAGTGTGAAGATAAAGATGGCAGATTGTGTGCGGCTCACTCAGGACGGGGTCTCTGCTAATACGGCAGTGTCTGTCAACAGTTGTGGGCGGGGCCTGTAAAAGTGACATCACATTTTTACGGATTCTGCGAACAGCTGGTTCTGAGTCACTGCTTATTTATGAGGATTAAAAAAAAGGAGCAGGTGGATTTTTATCATTATAGGGTGGTTGTGTACACACACTGCCAACACACATTTATGTTAAAAAAACATTTTTGCAGAATAGGTGCCCTTTAAAAAAAAATGACTAAAAACTTTAAATTAAATTAAAGACAAAACAGAAAATATAAAAATAAAATCCAATTTAAAATATAATATAATAGTGCATACATGATACTAAAATAACAGTAATTTAGATCAAACTTTTTATTTTATTCTATTTAAATGTGCTTTCATGTCATTTTGTACAGTTCAGTTAATAAAGTAAGCAATCTAAATAAGCGGAAACACTGAGGACGACATTGAAGTGCACAAAGAGACGTTTCTGTGAGGCGCAGTACTGCATTTAGCAGTGTCATTTCTGTAGCATTAGCGTCACCAAACAGAACTGCAAGAATAACTTTTTAAGAAGCGAGAACTGCAAGTATATCAACTTTTTCAAACAGGTTTCCCAAACAATCCTCACATTGGCTGATCAAAAGAAAAGTTTCACCCCCAAACGCACGCCATTGGTTGAGCCAGTGTTGCTATGTTGGGTTTTGCTAACAAGCAGAGTTTGTTCTGGTAGCATCAGAGCCACAGTGTTTCCATTTTTTGGAGAAACAACTCCGAATAGCATACATGTGGTTGTGTCTTCATATTATTTTGGAATCTTTAATGTTAAGACTGAGAGTAGCAAATGAGCTTCTGCTAACTGTAATGCTAATGAGACTCACCTCTTGTTTTCTGTCCCTCCATCTTAGTTGAGTTGAAGTGCTTATGTCATTGCAGAAATATCGAGAGGCAGCAATGCAAAAATTCTCTTTGAAATGGAGACTAAAGCCTTCGCTCTTCTCCAGCCCGAGGGCTCGTATCCTCACATGCTCCGTCAAAGCTAAGCGCATCAATCGCGTTTGCTCATAGTCATCTAGAGGGAAGCCAAGCAGCTTCAAAGTTCATTTCCTTTGCCTCCTAATACAGAAAGAAACGGATGCTTCTCCAATCATTACTCAGCACAGCTCATGCTTTCTTGCTGGTTTGAGCCAGTGGTCAAAGAGCGAATGAGGTGAAAACAGACATTGTTTATTCACACTGTGCGGTTTTTGGAAATACGGTGCTTGTTACATCGCAGTTGTTTCAAGCTTGCTTTGTTTCAAACTTTTTACTTGATTACACCACATGACATTTTTAGAGTCATTTAAATTTAATAATTTCGTGAAAATGGTATTTTTCAAAATGAAACCAATATGAACATGAGTGGTCAAAGAGCAAATGAATTTCTTTTGTGAAAACAGACACTGTTTATTCACACGGTTTGATTTTTGGAAATATTATACTTGTACTGTACTGTACATTGCGGCTGTTTGTTTTAGGAGTAGCCCCTAATTGTTAGCATATATTTCAGGAATTTAATTTATTATTATTATTATTATTATTAGTGTTGTTGTTGTTGTATAAATACAAAACAAATAACAACAATAAAAATAATAATAGTGTAATATAAAAATAATAAATATATAAAAAATAAGTTAATTCATTTATTTATTATTATTATTATTATTATTATTAATACAATAAAAAAATAATATTTATGTTTAATGTATGTATTTTTATAATACACTTATTTTTTATGGTTAGTTCTATTGTATTTAAATAATAATAATAATAATAATAATAATAATATATTCATTATTATTGTTGTTGTTATTTTTTATTTATATTTATTTTGTATTAATAAAAATGATAATAATAATTAAATTATTATTATTATTATTATTATTATTACTATTATTATATAAATACTAATCAAACAACAATACAAATAATATTAATAAAG
>NW_015555873.1:114963-117715 GCF_001515605.1 Sinocyclocheilus anshuiensis
TAATAATAGTAATAATAATAATAATTAACTATTATTATTATTATTATTATTATTATTTTTGTATTTTAATAATAGTAATAATAATAATAATTAACTATTATTATTATGATTATTATTTAAACAAACAAGCAAACAAACAAACAAACAATCATTAATTCGTACATACGTACATACAGGCTTCTCTCATTTAGTAGCAATGAGGCTGTTTTGAGAGGAACGTATCTGTTGCTGTAAATATTGCTTTATACGAAGAGGCTTCGATATGTACAGATGCTGGAGGTTCTGTATGTTCTTCCTGTGTCGCTGACGGCTGTTTCCATGGCGACTGCTGTTCAAACAAGCCTTAGAGGAAAACGCCATGTATTTTACACGCTATATTACCACTGGCATGACCTGTTTGCCACAGATACCCAGAGGAATCATCCCTGGACACTGGATGAAAGCTGCACAAGCTGTATTTCTGATGATGTTTAATGGATTCGTGTTGACTGAAATATGAGTAAAAATTACTGCCACACATTAAACAACAATAGGTAGGCTGTGCATTACGAATATTTTACTGCGGTTAAAGGTACCAACTTGAAAACCAACTTAAAAACGAGTTCAGTTCTAAGTTCTTATATTTTAACACATTTTTTCCTTTCTTTATCGGGGATGCTCATATTTGTCATTGACTCATATAAATGAGGGTTCATAGTGTTTGAATGCACTCTTTGACGTCCAGTTTCCAGAGTCTAATTCTGCTTCTGCAAGCTCTGGATCTTCAAAATGTTTGTGCCACTGCAGACTCAGTCCTGAACAGCTGATGTACCTCTGAGAGTTAAACCGCATTTCCTACACCGCCTTTGATGTGCAAGTCTCTGAATTACTCGCTTTCTCTGGAAGAGAGAGGAATTGAGAGAGAACGACATATAGAAAGTGAAAACCCGATGACTGGCTTCCTCCATCCTCACTATCTTTAGAACAGACACCTGTTTCCTTTCTGGCTTTCACCTTCTTTTACTCTGAGACTTTTACAGAGACTTTGCCCTGTTACACTACAGCGGTTTATATGATTGAGAAGTGCATTTATTTGACAGTAAAATGCTGTAATGTTCTCAACATGAAGCTGCTCTCAGTCGCCCCAGATCATTATTAATACTAAACTGCAAAAATGGCTCATTCAGATGATCATGTTTATGATGTCACAAGAGCACATGATAATATCACCGCCCATTACATACATCATCATTTACACATAACTCTTAAAGGTACAGTAGCGAAAACAGCTTCTTTAATTGTAAAGTTTCACTAGACTTCACATTCCATTCACTTCTACACGTCAGTGCAGCAGGCGGGAAATGCAGACACTGATGAATACGTTTCTTTTTAGTTGTCATGAAGGCATATTTTCCCCCTGAATACTCCACCGTAATACACCCGGAGTGTTTTTGCCGTTCTCATTATTCTCAATGGAGATTTTCCTTTAAATTAAAGCAGAAATTGAAGACAAAAATATTACCATGATGTATTAATACTATATATTATTTATTGTACTATATATTATTAATTTCATTTATTGATTTTTACATTTTAGTTTTTTATGTAATGTTTATATTATATTATTATTATTATTATTACTGCTACTGAATAAAATACAAAAATGACTAGATAAAAAATAAGAAATATTGTCATTGTAATACTTTACTGTAATTTAGTAAAAAGTATTTATAAAAATAATTATTTTATTTTATTTTACCACTGTAGAATTATAATACTTAAGTCTTAATTTGTTAAACTATCAAAATCTTATTTTGAAGGAAAACCACAGCTGTTTTTGCAGGGATAGTTTTCAAAAAAGAGCTTTGTTTTACATGAAAATTTTTCTACATACAGTATTGAAGTACCATGATAAAGTCCATATGTCAGCTTTGAAGTTTTAAACATGTATATTGCACTCCTATTTATGTAAATATTAGGTGTTACTTTATTTTATAGTTATATTTATTTTACAGCAAAAGTTGCTGTTGTTGTAAATAAATACAATAAAATGTGTATTTGTATAATACTAATACTAAAATATTATTATTATTATTATTATTACACGAATGTTTATTTCTTGTTTAATAGTAATAGTAGTAACAACAATATATTATTCTTATCATCATCATCATCATCATAATCATAATTAATTATTTATTTAGTTATATTCATCTATTTTATAAATAATAGTTGTTGTTATTGTAAATAATTTTTTTGTTTATTTAAAAATAATTGATTAATATTATTATTTAGTTATTTATTTTATAATAATAGTTGCTGTTGTTATTATAAATAAATAAATACAATAAAATAATGAGTTTATTTGTATATTATTATTATTATTATAATATTAATAATTATAATTATTATTATTATACAAATAATATATCAATATAATATAATATATTATGTATAATATACTTTTTTTTTTTTTTACATTTTTATATTTCTTTTTTCTTATAAATTTGGGGTGAATATTTTACTGAAATATGTTCTTGACAGGTTTCATGAAATTCGATTTCTTAGAAAAAGTCAATTTCTTAGAAGAAAATACAGCAAAAGTGAAGAATATGGCCTCTTTCAAATGTTAGCTACATAAGTGTTTAGCAGTCTAGTGTTAGGCTGCATGTCACAGCAAACCAGAGAGAGATAAAACAGCAATAAGATGCAGTACGGAGAGAGAGAGACTGAAACACAGGCAGAGAGGGAGAGAGACATCAAACATGGACAG
>NW_015555873.1:119691-129243 GCF_001515605.1 Sinocyclocheilus anshuiensis
TTATTATTATTATTATTATTATTATTATTATTATATGAATGCATTTATTTCTTATTTAATAATAATAGTAACAACAACAATATATATTATTATTATTATTATTATTATTATCATCATCATCATCATCATCAATCATAATTATTTATTTAGTTATATTCATTTATTTTATAAATAATAGTTGTTGTTATTATTAATAAATAAAATAAGTATCATTTTATTTTTGGTTCATTTTAAAATAATATTATTTTATAGTTATATTTATTTTACAGCAAAAGTTGCTGTTGTTGTAAATAAATACAATAAAATGTGTATTTGTATAATACTAATACTAAAATATTATTATTATTATTATTATTACACGAATGTTTATTTCTTGTTTAATAGTAATAGTAGTAACAACAATATATTATTCTTATCATCATCATCATCATCATAATCATAATTAATTATTTATTTAGTTATATTCATCTATTTTATAAATAATAGTTGTTGTTATTGTAAATAATTTTTTTGTTTATTTAAAAATAATTGATTAATATTATTATTTAGTTATTTATTTTATAATAATAGTTGCTGTTGTTATTATAAATAAATAAATACAATAAAATAATGAGTTTATTTGTATATTATTATTATTATTATAATATTAATAATTATAATTATTATTATTATACAAATAATATATCAATATAATATAATATATTATGTATAATATACTTTTTTTTTTTTTTACATTTTTATATTTATTTTTTCTTATAAATTTGGGGTGAATATTTTACTGAAATATGTTCTTGACAGGTTTCATGAAATTCGATTTCTTAGAAAAAGTCAATTTCTTAGAAGAAAATACAGCAAAAGTGAAGAATATGGCCTCTTTCAAATGTTAGCTACATAAGTGTTTAGCAGTCTAGTGTTAGGCTGCATGTCACAGCAAACCAGAGAGAGATAAAACAGCAATAAGATGCAGTACGGAGAGAGAGAGACTGAAACACAGGCAGAGAGGGAGAGAGACATCAAACATGGACAGAAGACCGTAACGCAGAAGGCAGGAAGACCAGGGACAGGTCCGAGAGGTAGAAGTGAGGACAAAGAGAGACGTACAGGCCTGATGAGAGGGAACAAAAAGATTGTGGATGAGAGGATTAAACCCTGCTGCTGTTAGTAATGGACGTGCCGCAGCAGATGGCTGGCCTGTGCTCTCTGGAGGTTATGTAACCAGACAAACCCCCTCTCATCCCGCACTAAAATCTCTTGCTCTCTCTTATGCTTTTTCTTGCCTTGCTGAGCTGCATGTGAGCAAAACACCCTCCACACACACACCACGTGCAACATTAAGCAGAACTGCCATTTCAGCATATGGTCAGCATACCTCTATGCTTTTTATGGAGAAATATAATGATTTCTTGACATTCATTGAAAGATTCAGTTTGACCAATTCATGTATTAATAGGGTGAAACTCACAAAACCTGGGAGGAATTTCAAGAAGTTGTATTTTGTCATAGACATATTTGATCGCATTGACTCTAAATATATATATGAAACATGAAATACAACTTTCATATTTTATGAACTTTTTTTTATAAATGATAAATATTTCTTGTGCTGCTTTTAATTGATGCTGATTTAAGTATTTATACATTTTTAAATGTACTGTATTAAAAATATATGTGCTGTATACATCATTGACAATAATTACAAAATAAAAAGTAATAAAGTAATAGTTGAAATAGTCAGAATTATTTATTTTTTTTATTATTATTTATTTATTAAACGTTGGCCATAATTAGTCATGAAAATATCAAAATGTGTAAAAAAAATACCTATTTATTTATTAAACGTTGGCCGTATTTAGTCATGAAAATATCAAAAACAAGAAAAAAATATTTTTTTTAAACATTGGCCATAAGTAGTCATGAAAATATCAAAATGAGAAAAAAAATTGATTTATTTATTAAACGTTGGCCATAATTAGACATGAAAATATCAAAAGGAGTAAAAAAAAAAAACCTATTTATTTATTAAACGTTGGCCGTAATTAGTCATCAAAATACCAAAAACGAGAAAATTATTATTTTTTTAAACATTGGCCATAAGTAGTAATGAAAATATCAAAATGAGAATAAAATGGATTTATTTATTAAAAGCTGGCCATAATTAGTCATGAAAATATCAAAATGAGAAGAAAATGGATTTATTTATTAAACGTTGGCCATAATTAGACATGAAAATATCAAAAGGAGTAAAAAAAAAAAACCTATTTATTAAACGTTGGCCGTAATTAGTCATGAAAATACCAAAAACGAGAAATTTTTTTTTTTTTTTAAACATTGGCCATAAGTAGTCATGAAAATATCAAAATGAGAATGAAATAAATGTATTTATTAACCATTGGCCATAATTAATCATGAAAATATTAAAATATAGAAAAAAATGGATTGATTTGTTTATTTTTCATTGTATTTGTGCTGATGTGTCACCTGGAAATCTTTTGTGATATTCCTCCAGTTAATAGGTAGATTTGTAGGTATAAGCTGTAGATAGACGAACTGTTGCTTGATTTGTTTGAATCAGCTAGATGAGCAAAGGTCAGAGGTCAATCTAGATGAGCACCTGCACCCTTAGACATTCTACAATTGCGATTAAATGTGATTAATTACAGTGGATACAGTGCTTTTATATTAATTTAATCACTCACTCTTCATTGACTGGTCTTGAGTGGGAACATCAACATTATTGATGTAGCTTGAGTAAGTGGAGTGTGTGAGGTGAAATTTATCTGGGATTTGCACTGGAAGCAGTGATTTAGTGACTATAGTTCAGCATATAAATATGAAACTGCCTATGAAAAAACACTAAAAAACGAACTTTGAATATAACATCTCAACCATGATATCAGAAACTGAAAGATGTAGTTGTTGCATGATGCTTCATCCACACCACTAGGTGTCAGTATAAGAAAGAACACAACATATACAAAAAACACCAATACAGGCTCAGAACACAGGCAAAACTCCATAAATGTACCTATACATGCAATTCACTGCACTTTCCAGCTGAAATAAACACTAGTGGCAGTAAAACACCAATAACTTTTATTCCTTTCACACAGATCATGATTACAGGAGCAGATTATCGATTAATAAATACTTATTTTTTCGCAGTTCCTTGCCCAAAATTATGTTGAGACCTCAACACACTTTTAGCATAGTGCATGATTTGTAAACTAATAGAGTTTGATGTTTGCATGACATAACCAGCTCCATGTGTGCAGCTTTTCTGATAAAGTAAACTTGCTTGGTAGCGCACCCGGTACAGCAACACTTGTGATACAAAACGCTCGATTATGAATCTCTGAAAAACACGCGTCTCGATAAATGATAAAAAAGCAAGATAAACTGGCATGTTTGCTTCAACATATGCATTTTATCTCATGTTTGTGTTTATTAACACTATCGGTTAGGTATAGTGTAAGTGCTACTAGGGCTGCACGATAAATCGAAATGGAATCGAGATCGTGATTTGACAGAAGCTGCGATTGTCATGCGTATCTTTCAGTGAAGCACGGTTCTGTGATCAGCAGTAAATCTCCATCCAAAGGCCAGAGGGCGCTCTCGCGCTGAAACTCCAAATACGCCTCGCAGAAGTAACCCAGAAAATGCCTATCGCTGCAGCTGAATAAACAGAAGATTCAACTGCTTTCATTGATTCAACGTGACTAATAAACACACGACTACGGCAATATACGGTTTATCTGAGTTCTTATTATTATAATTTTCATTAAAATAAAGTATATTTATAATGCAATGCCTTTATCACTGCTTAAATACTATGAAATATGTTGCGTGCCTTATTCTGTGTAAGAAGCCACATCATCTCACAGAAGGATTTATTTCAAACACTCGACTGACGTTATGAAGTGAGTTATTTAAGATATTGAAGATATTTATTGAAGTAAGTATAATGCATAATGAAATGCATGACATTTGAAATAAATAGTTCAGATACCTGCTGTGACTATTAATATTTGTTCATATTTATATAGATTTCTTTTAATTCAAGTATGAAATTTTAAGTAAGAATAAAGTTTGTTAAACACATTAAATATTCATTTTGATATATCAATAAGAGTATACAAGTTATTCTTGCTATTGCGTTAAAATCAGCAAAGATTTCCCAGCAAAAAGACCTTTTGCTACATAGAAGCAGATATTTGGAATTTATATTACATCCTTCTGCTGGTCAGGTTAACCTAAAACCAGCTTCCTCATTAGTCGACTAGTAGTTCAGACGACCCATAACTAGTCAGATTTAACAGTACTTTTGTACTTACGAAACTACTAATAGATGCCATATTTAACTTGACGTGAGGGGCTAAGTGTGTTCAGTATGTTGAACCGTTGTGTACATGGGTATTGTAGCATTTAAATCACAACCTTGAACTGATCTCTAAATGGGACACGTCTATCATTTGAGAGGACAAAAAACAACAACCCGAAATGAGGACAAAAACAACACGGGACACCTATGTGCCTCTATGCAGAAGTGTTTCTGCTTCAGTACGTCATGCTTTGATCAGGGAAGTCGAGCTTTGATCCGTCACTTTGGGTTGGTGTCTGACAGTTGTTTGTACGGCATGTGGGACGGATCTGCTGTTCTCCTTTTGTTCTTGGATGCAGGTCAGAGTAAACAAGTAAACAATATTAACACTGTAACAGCGCTAGCTCCATCCCGACGGAGGCCCGAGCGCAGCAATTACTCTGGAGAAAATTGATACGTTTCTAAGTGAAATGTGCTGAGGCATCCTTTCAACCCTGTCCTGCTCCACAGCCTCAGGCGCTGCTGTGTTTCCTCTGGCTCTAACGAAGGCGGAGGGAGATTTCCGTGGCTGCTGTCCCGGCTGGGGGTTGAAAGGGGCCCGTGATCAGAGGGTTTGGGGACAGTTGGGACAGGCTGGTGGGTGTTGCAGTTGTTCTCTCGGTGCGGTTAACATGGAGGAGGGTGAGAACGGGCTCTCAGGGGACCAATGGAGAGCAGGTTAACTGGCAGGTGGCTGCTGGGGAAGGTCACAAAAGGTCAACTTGGTTTCCGTGGGTGGCTGAATACAAAAAAAAAAAACACAGCGAGTGAGATGTTGTTTTGCATTTTCACAACTAGCCTAAAACCTTGGTTTGATGGATCAGGCAGCGTGTCCGTGTTTGTCTTGCTGATTAGCTCGGTAGGAGACTCTTGTCAGCGTAGAGTTTGCATACAATGGTGGATGATTGTGATCACGTCTGTCAAACTCAAAAGGACTGCTTTAAAAACAGACTTGAAAAATAACCCCTTCGCTGTCGCTTTTAAATCTCATTCCTGACACAGGATGTCGGTATCTGGTGTGACGCCAGAACATTTGTGAATCTGAACAGGATTGCAAATAAGTTTTCAGAGTTTTGGTGCAGATCTAGATTATCAGTGAAGAAAGACTTGGGCTACATTTCTTAAATTTGTTTCTCATGCATAGCTGTCAAACGGCTTCTACAGACTTCGAAAAAAGCATAAAGTCTTATGACAACACTGATACTTTTAAACTTAATTAAACTTAATTTCAGCTAGTTGCTAATGCAACATTTCTAACTAACTAAAATTATATGAACTGAAATAAAATTTTAATGAAACGAAATGAATAATAATAAACTTAAAAACAATAATAAACAAATAAATAAATAATAAAAACAAAAAAATACTTACATTTGACGAAACAAAACTACTAGATCTTTAAAATGAAATAAAAATAAAAACTCAGAATATTAATACGAACTATAATAGCATCTCAGTGATACTAAAATAGCACTGGATTTATCCTGTGTCTGATTTAAATTTGAAGTTGGATTAATTTTAGTCTAACATTTTTTTTAACTGTGTTTTTTAATGGGTTCAAAACACTGATTTAATGATTTGTTTGTTTCATTGCTCAAAAAACACATTATTTTCCACATACTGTACATTATTGTTTCTCCTCTATGCCCCGCCTTTCTGAAACGCGTCGATTTTTACAAAGCTCATCGGTCTGAAAAAGTGAGGTGTGCTCTGATTGGCCAGCTATCCAGTGCGTTATGATTGGCCGGATACCTCAAGCATGTCACGGAAATGTTACGTCCCTCACCACACTGTGATGCCTGCGGCAACCACATGTGACGACCCCGGGCTGGACTCCGCTTCGTCCACGGTGAAAGCCGATCGGGCGATCCACAGCGCAAAGTTGATGTATTTCTTCAGCGACCAGCACGGATCAGCTCTAGACATGACGAAGCGGATATCGTCCTCTTTTGAAACTACTAAAAACAAAGTAGTTTCGCTTTCACAATGAAACACACAGCGTCTTCACGACATGGCACCGGCGGCAACAACAATACTACAGCGAGAATAAAAGTTACGCCTTCTTTCTTTGTGTGAACATTTGGGCGGCGTTATGCAAATCTTCCCACATCGTGATGTAGATATGTGGGGGCGTGTTAGAACGAGCCGTTTTAGGAAGGCGTGGTTGACTCTTAACTTTTATAAAGAATATCTCTTTGGATTTGAGACTTTAGTCTTTGCAACTTTACAGATCTTCTTTATGCACCAAGAGCTTGTAACACTCCAAAGAGAAAGGAAAACTTGAAATCGCATCATATGACCCCTTTAAGCCTTTCAGTAAAAATATATGTAGGTAAATATAGCTGTTTATTATTATGTATGATGTATTATGTATGTTATGTATTATGTATGTATGCATATCAGTGTTATTTTAGTATTATTTATATACTATTATAGTTTTTATTATTATTTTGAATAAGGTTTTATTTTTATATTTTCTGTTTTCATTATAATGTTAGTAAAATTAATAGTAATTGATGTGCTTTAGTTTTTCTTTTTGAATATCACTATTTAGTTTTAATTTATTTTACTTCAGTTTTAGTTCTAGTTGAGTTTCAGTTTTTATATAATTGTAATGAGCAATTTTAGTCCTTAAACATAAACTTATTTTAGTTGCCTAGGCAACATTACTTTTTTTTTTAATATTTCATTGACTATCTATTATTTATTTCATTTAAGCTTTATTTCAATGAACAAAAATGTTTTAATATTTTTTGTTGTAGTTATTAAAATAAGGGATATTAAGTAGACTGATTAAAATTCGTTTCTGATTATTTTAGCAAAAAAAACAAACATTCTAGCTGGTTACATTTTGTTGAGGGGCATCTGGACTAGTGTATGTTGTCTGGGGGTTGTTTTTGGCTGGTTTGGGTGTCTGAGTTTGGTCTGTCCTGCAACAGAATCTCATGTACTGTTTCCTGCTCATACGCACTCGTCTCATCCAGCCTCTCTGCTCTCTCTTTGGCCTTTGGGATTGTGTGTATGCTGTCGTTCTTTACATCGTCCCGTCCCGCGTGTGTCTGATCCAGAGAGACTACTGCGGTCATGTGACGCTGAGCTGTCAGGAAGAACCAGAGGACGATGCTTTCTGTGAATGACTGACTGCGATATGAAGAGCTGAAGCCTGTCAGATACAGTATCAAACCGAATAAAAAAAAAAACCAGTCTGTCAAGAAACACCGGCTCATATTTCACCCCCAAATCAAAAGAAAAGCAGTGACAATGAAAATGATTTCTTTTTAATAAAAAGGTCAAGAAAAAAGCAATTATTCATTTTATATATCATCAGCATAATTTTTATTTAAATTTACACTACTGTTTGAAAGTTTGGGGTCAGTAAGACTTTTTTTTGGGCAAGAAATTATTTTTATTGGCACATTAAATTGATCAAAGGTGACAGTAATGCATATTTCTTTTGTACTTTCTATTAGTAAAAAAAAGTGCATCACAGTTAAAAAAAAGGTTTCAACATTGATAATAATAATAAATGTTTCTTGAGCAGGAAATCAGCATATCAGAATGATTTCTGAAGATCATGTGACACTGAAGACTGGAGTAATGATGCTGGAAATTCAGCTTTACATTACAGAAATAAATTATATTTTGCAAAAAGAAAACATAAGTTATTTTTGCATTGTCACAACCTGTATTTTGAATTATGCACTTCACCGAGTTATGTTTTAGGGTTAACGGAAATGTATAACATTACTGGAAAATGTAATTTTAATGTACTATGTCATTAAAATGTCAAATTCTCATTAATGTAAAGCAAAATAACACAATAGTAATAATTTCATTATCATTCCTGCAATACTTCAGTCAAAACAGTCCTATTTTTTCACATGTATTAAGAATGATTTGTGTTTCATATTACAGCAGGCTAAACAAAAAAAGGGAAAATATTTCATAACTTTCTTTACTGTAATACATTATTAAGAATCATCGTCAAAATAATTTCTTAAACTAAATATAAGAATTAAATTGGATTTTATTTTATTTTTTATTTTGGAAAAAGTCTCTTCTGCTCATTCAACGCTGCATTTATGTGATTGAAAATTCAGTAAAATCAGTAATATTGTGAAATATTATTACAATTTAAAATAACTGTTTTGTATTTGAATATATGTTAAAACGTAATTTATTTTATTTAAAACATTTAGTTTTAGTTAGTTAATGATGCTATTGGTCCCCCCTGTAATGAGTATTTTGGTTTTTCCCATTTCTATTGAGCAACTGATTATATCTACACTTGTGACTAATTTTGTACTTGACACACTCTGAGGAAGGCTGGATGGCCAAAATGCATCAGTGTGCAGTGTTCTAGTCATTTTTAATGTTTCTAGAGTGAGCCATGTTTGAATAAAGGCTTTTTAACATTTTGGAACTGGAAGAAGTGCCTTGGATCCATAGTTTCTATAGATATAATTTTGAACCCTACCAAAGAGCACCTTCTGGGACTATTAAACGGAGGTCCTTTCAGCAAGTAGCGCTCCAATATGTTTTCTTTGAGTTGTTAATGTGAGGACATTGGGTTATACCTCTATTTGGAGTGGCTCCGCGGACACCTTTCCTGCGTTTTGCTGAGACAAATCTTTGAATAAACTGGTGGATTATTTGAGGACCCTGTACAACAATGGAACATAAGAAAACTTTATCTTTTTCTCATGAGGAGGGCCAAAATATCATTGTGGCAGGGACTTTGTTGAGCACATCTAATACATCGGAGGAGGTTAATGAAGACTTAACGGGCGTAATTTATTTTATTTAAAACATTTAGTTTTAGTTAACAGTAATAACCCTGATTCACAGACACCAGTCCATGCTCTAATTTGATTACGTGTACAGCATTACTTTTGGTTTATTTATCCATTAAATCCATAATTTTTTCCAAATTCTGTGACATTCTGTGTTAAACTGTAAATTGCATTTTTATGACTGGATTCATGATATGTGTATATCTGTAAAACAAAACAAAACAAAACAAAAAAAACTAAATACTTTTAAAAGGAGTTTTTTTGTTCATAGGATCTCATGTATTCAGGGAAAATATGCTAATAATTTTTATTTGATGGTTACACCACATGACATACCTCACGTGTCAAAGGAAAACAATTGTTCAAAATGTGGAAATTGAAAAACGTAAATATTTTTTTTGA
>NW_015555873.1:129407-142477 GCF_001515605.1 Sinocyclocheilus anshuiensis
TATATATATATTTTTTTTTTGTACATGTGATTATACTTCGAAATTGTTAATGATGCTATTGGTCCCCCCTGTAATGAGTATTTTGGTTTTTCCCATTTCTATTGAGCAACTGATTATATCTACACTTGTGACTAATTTTGTACTTGACACACTCTGAGGAAGGCTGGATGGCCAAAATGCATCAGTGTGCAGTGTTCTAGTCATTTTTAATGTTTCTAGAGTGAGCCATGTTTGAATAAAGGCTTTTTAACATTTTGGAACTGGAAGAAGTGCCTTGGATCCGTAGTTTCTATAGATTTTTTTTTTCTTTATCTTTGAAGCTCTTACTTGTATTAACTCGAATAGCCTCCGCTGTTTGTTGGTTTGTATTATTCCCACTGAAGAAATAAGGACTCTGAAGACATGGAAACAGTTTTGGCAGATGAGAGACCCAAGGCCGTGTTTCTGATGTGAAGTGCACATTATCCCGTGCCTTCAGCTGTATCTGTTATCATAATCGTCCTCTTGGCCACCTGCTCCTTTAGTGAGCTCGGATGAAGGCCGATGATAGGAGTTCATGGAGGAGATGCTTTATCATAGTGATCTGACCTAACCGGTAGAGCTGATATCGTCCCAGCAGTTTAAATCTACTACCAGATGGCCAGACAAAATGGAAAACTCAAAATATTAGGACTGGGAGTAAGTGATTGTGATAAAAGCCCCTTGGTCGGATTTTATCACATTGTCATTTAAATTATTATGGAAACCTGTTGTGAGGGAAGCACCAAACTGCCAGTGTAATTCCTCTGGCTGTTTTGAAGTCCTCTATTCAAAAGCTTTCTTCTGACTGACAAATCTTGTTTTTGTCAAATAACCTGTAAAAAAGCTAGAGATAAAGATTTTGTAAAACTTTAATAAAATGTTATACGTGTTCATGGTTAAGCAGCCTTGAAGACTAGTCAATTCTGAGTATTTTGTTGTGAAATACTTCATCCTTAATGTGAATTAGCAAAGCTAATCTTTTGCAAAAGCAAGGTCTTAATGAATTAATTCTTAAAATCATATTTTACACTGTTAATGTGATGAGATACAAAGACTGTGTAGTGCAATTTAATGGTGAGAAAACATTTTTCTTGTGGACTGTACAAACAAACATACTGTACAGCATGACTAATGATCCGATTCACGAGCAAATGACTCTTTTGAGTCGTTTCTTCTTACATTTCAAAAAGACTCACAAACTGGTTTGAATCAGTCCAACAAATCCTTCCCTGCATGAACTCACTGAATCAAAATTAATATCTGGCTCATTTTTACTTAACTGTAAGCTCCTGTGTATTATATAGTTTATGTATTTTGTGTTGATATGACATTATATATCTCCAGAATTATGGAGTGAAATCTGGCATTTAGGATAGACCTACAATAAGTATGGACTGTCAACAATTTTTCAATAGCCTTTCCATAAAAATATATAAAAAGTTATCAAAATAAGAATGTGATATAAATGCATAAAATTTGAATATTTATTTAGTATGTAAATGCATTTATGTACAGAATCTATCCCAGACCGAACTGTAATGTACTTATTTATTTATTTATTTATTTTTAATGAGATTCATTGTAGAGTCACTTAATTATTTAATTTCTAATTTGGAAAAGTAAATACAAATTTGGATTATGATGAATTTCTACATGAAGCATGTATCTCAGGTTTAATGTAGAAATATGTGCGTACTGTGAATGAAACCCATTGTGTTGGAAATTAAACCAACCAAAATAATGTTGAACTTGAAGATTCCAGCAGCGACAGCTGTACATTTAATATATTAAATGCAAGAAGCATGGCAAAACATTAAACCCTTATAACATAAAACACAGCTAAACACCTGCTCAGACGTACTACACAACATCTAACTAGGGTTGATTAGCCTGATTTGTTTTCCATTTCATACAAAGCCGATCATTCACTGCGTAAAGTATAACACAAAAAACGAAAAGCCTTCATCAGCATTCATTTCACTCCATTACCGTTCCCTGTTTCCCTCTCCGCTTTCAAAAGCCCCTTGATATGTCGACTATTACTAAGCTAATTTGAGAAGGCTAGAGCGTGAATGTGAGAGAGGCCTAGCGTGCAATCGTGCCTTCAAATGAGTAAAACGCTCGACTGCAGTACCTCGCGGCTCCCTCAGTCAGCCTGGAGAGTCGAGCTTTGCTTTGCTCTGGGAAGAGCGATTTAGGATGAAACATTTGGAAATTAAGCATGTGTAATCCATCACGCCAAGTGAAGTATTAAAAGTTTCATTAGGCGGTTAATCAGTGGAGTCATGACGGATGAGCCCTGAGGTGCTCTAGGTCATCGGGGGGTCTTTATTGTGTTGGCTTTCCTCTTGAGTGCAATCTGATCAGTTCACCTTGTCTAGCAAAATGAAGAGCAATGAATGGGCATTACTACGCTACTTACTTAACTATTACTGTTGTTAAACTTCAATGTGCAACTCGTCCTTAATTGTATGTGCTACACACATGAATGACACCTCAAATCATGTGGCTCATTTAGGAGAGTTACTGTGCTGTTACTTTTCTAAGCAATCACACTTGCGATTTTTGCATGGCGGACAGTTAAACTTGTGAAAAAAACGCTGCATTAAAGAAAGGACCAGAATATCATAGTGTCTTGTAGGGTGGGCTTATTTAACTTGGACCCTGTCAGCAACTGCAAGAAACTAAGGCACAATTACGAGAAACAAAAAATGTGATTGCAAGAAACAAAAGATGCAGCTGCGAGAACACAAAGTTGCAGTTGCGAGAAATAAAAGATACAGTTGAAGAAACAAAAGATGTAGTTGCAAGAACACAAAGTTGTAGTTGCGAAAAATAAAAGATACAGTTGCAAGAAACAAAAGATGTAATTACGAGAAACTTACAAGAAACAAAAGATGCAGTTGCGAGAAACAAAAGTGGCAGTTGTAAGAAACAAAAGTTAAAGTTGCGAGAAACAAAAGATGTAATTGCGAGAAACAAAAGTCACAGTTGTAAGAAACAAAAGTTAAAGTTGCAGGCAAAAAAATATGTATTTGTAAGAACAGTTGCAAGTTGCAGTTGCGTGAAATGAAAGATACAGTTGCAAGAAACAAAAGATGCAGTTTTGAGAAACAAAAGATGTAATTGCGAGAAACAAAAGATGCAGTTGTAAGAAACAAAAGTTAAAGTTGCGAGAAACGAAATTGCAGTTGTGAGAAACAAAAGATGTAATTGCGAGAATCAAAAGATGTAATTGCTAGAAACAAAAGATGTAATTAAGAGAAATAAAAGATGTAATTGCGTGAAACAAAAGTCACAGTTGTAAGAAACAAAATTTATAGTTGCGAGAAACAAAAATTGTAGTTGTGCGAAGCAAAGTTGCAATTTTAAAGAGCAGGTCATATGGGTTTTCGAAAAATATGTCTTTTGCAGTTTGTAAGGTAGCTATCCTGCAATGTAAATAGTCTGCAAAGTTGTTAATCAAAAAAGTGCATGATAAATAAAGATATTGTCTCTCAAAAGAAAGACTCAGAATTGCCTTAACGATTCGTTATATTTTCGAATCTTCTGCCTGTTACCGGTATACGTCACTGGCTAACACATTAGGATAATCCCCGCCTGCCCGCGAAATACGAACACTCTCTGTGTCGAGAAGATGCTGTGTTCCACGATACCACAGCAATACAATTCGAACCTTTTGTTGTGCTCGTCATTTTACAGAGGACTGCTTCTCTAAACTTGCCTTTTATCTTCGTTTGCTTCTAATCTTCTTTATTTGGACCAACAAGCGTCTCCGAACCACAACCTGTAAGTACGATTGATACGTTATGTGTAAATTTTCAATTGAGTGCTCAAAATATCAAGTTTTTGTGCTAATATGTGATGAACACCTAGTGCAGCTTTAGGTTTCCAAGTAAAGCAGGATATTACTGTCTTACTGAAGTAGTTCTGATAATTCGCTGTGAACCCACTATTTCCTAAGAATGTGTCGATTAATGTAGACGGACGTTGTTCTAATTACTTCGTTTAATAATAAAGAATGTAGTGTAGCGCACAGACTTTATAATCATTGTGAAAGTGCTGTTTATGTAGTTATATGGTTAATGCAGGGAGTAAAAGACCCGGTAGAGAGAGACGAGTTAGTTAGGCTGGTGCGCATGTGATACAACTGTTCTGCATTATAATTAAAGGTTAAGACACGGAGCGTCTTTTGTCTGTCGTTCTTCAGACATTACAGTGGACATATTTTGGTTTTCAAACCGTATTGTTTCATCAGTTAGTCACGTTAGCACTCGGCTAACGTATCCACCATTATTGTTTTAAGTGTTTACAGTTTAGCAGCTAAACTTTAGCTGTGGGCACGATCCGCTTGCATAAGTGTTAAACAAAATGTTTTTATGTCATTATTTTAAGAACTGATTGGAGCACTATATTATTGTTTTATGTAAAGGTGCATGCTAGGGTTGCCAGGTTGTCACAACAAAACCCGCCCAATTGCTACTCAAAACTATCCCAATCGAGTTTCGAGGGTGGTCCCCCTTTAAAAATCATGTTCTGGGGTGTAAAATACACTCTTTCAGTCGGGTTCCCCTTGGAAATTTGCATTCCAGTGCCTAAATATGACGTTATTGGGGTCGCTACAACCCGCAACATCAAAAACAACCACGGACTTGGCAACACAGATGGTAGCGCTCGCTAACTTGCTCAAGCGCTCCTCTTTGTGCCAATCACAACAGGCTTGGCCAGCTGACCAATCAGAGCAGAGTAGGCTTATGGAACGGAAGGGTTTACAGACATTTCGCTCAGAACTGAATCGAATGAACCGTTTCGAAATCATGGACAAATGACTCTGTATAAATGTATATTCTGGGAAAATTACAGTGTTTTCTGACCTTAGATGCATTTAAACCTGTTGTAGGGGACACAATATTAGGACACTTTAAAAAACATATGACCTGCTCTTTAAGAAACAAACAATATAGTTGCGAGAAACAAAAGATACAGTTGTGAGAAACAAAAGATGCAGTTGCAAGAAACAAAAGTTACACAGTTGCAAGAAACAAAGTTGCAGTTGCAAGAAACAAAAGATGCAGTTGCGAGAACACAGTTGCAATTGCGAGGAACAAAAGATGTAATTGCGATAAGAAAAAGATGCAGTTGTGAGAAACAAAAATCGCAGTTGTGAAAAACGGTATAGTTGCAACAAATAGTCACAATTGTGAGACAATGTATCCAATGTTGTCTGAAACAAAGTCATACTTGTGAGACTTAAAGGTTCATTTATGTGACGAAGTTGCAATGTCAAAATATAAAGTCATAATTATAAGATATTACGGAAATGATGTGAAATAAATTTGCAGTTACAAGAAATAAAGTTGAGAATATAAAATAAGAAACAGTCTCAATTACGAGAAACAAAAACACAGTTGCAAGAAACAAGTTGTAATTGCAACTTGCGAGAAACAAGCGACTTGTGAGAAATAAAGTTGCAATTGCAGGAATTATATTCGTTTTTGCCTGAAACAACGTTGCACTTGCGAGACTTAAAAGTTCAATTATGTGACAAAATTTGAATAACAAGCATAATGTCACAGCTGTGAAATATAGTTGCAATTATGAGAAATACAGAGTTCTGGCATGAAACTCTAGATGGCGCAGTCCGATAGGTCTAACTCAATCTGACCTAATGACATCATTATCACATGGCACAGCTGATTGGTTCTCTCCTGTATCGGTAGCCAATGAGCTCGCTGCTCAACATTCAAATATATGACTAGTGCTTGCCGTAGCAGTTGCAGCTTGCTTCAGAAACCCTCCACCTTCCCCAGCTCCACCTGTATAGATCTGCTGCGAGGTGATTCATGTATGCTATATGGGGGTTATTTCATATGTTATATTTGCAGCAGCAATATTTCTTACATGCTCACAGCAGCATGTTGTGGATGTATTAGCAGTAGCAAGTCTCGGTACTTGCTCTGCCGCAGCAGCAGCAGCAGATCTTTTCCGCCAAGACCAAATACATTAACATTGTCACGTACATTACCATGCCAATCCCTCCGAGAGTTGTCATGACATAAATAAAGTTGCAATAGCAAGAATTAAGGTTGAGAACATGAGACATAGAGTTGCAGTTACAAGAAACCGTTGCAATTCTGAGAAACAAAGTTGCATTTGGGAGATGTAAAATTGCAATACTGAAAAAATAAAGGCGAAATTGCTAGTCATATAGTCACACTTGCAAGACTTAAAGATTTAATTATGTGACAAAGTCACAGTGACAAAATATAAAGTCAAAACTACGAGATGTACAGTAGTTGAAATTCTGAGAAATAAAGTTGCAATTGCAAGAAATACAGTTGAATATGCAAGAAATAAACTTTTTAGACAAAATTAGGCTTCCATAGCAACCACTCAGAACACCTTAGCAACCACCCACTGTAGCAATATCCTTACAACCATCTAACTGGAGCACTTTAGCACCTAAGCAGATTTGAGTAATTGAGAAATTGCCACAGTATTAATGATGGATTTCACATGCTTAGAGATTGGAGTTCATTTACATATAAAAATCTTAAAGGTACAGTAGCAGTCTGTTTGTATAACAATTGAAATGAACAGTTGAAGGGTTCAAACTGTCTAATATCACCCTGAGATATCACTATGACTTCCACTTGTGCTGTATCAACACATCTGCTGATAAAATGCATTTTCCTTTGATTGCTTTTTGTTGGCTGTGAGTGCTAGCAAGATTAAATTTAATTTATATAAGATTACTGAGAGCCACTTCAGATCATCATATGCAACAGTCTCGCTTTATGGGTCTCTCTCTCTCTCTCTCTCTCTCTCTCTCTCTCAGACACTCTCTCTCTCACACACACACGTTTGTTTTTGTGAATTGTGGGGACATTCCATAGGCGTAATGGTTTTTATACTGTACAAACTGTATGTGCTATTGCCCTACACCAACCCTACACCTAAACCTAACCCTTACAGGAAACTTTGTGCATTTTTACTTTCTCAAAAATACTCACTCTGTATGATTTATAAGCGTTTTGAAATATGGGGACATGGGGCAATGTCCTCATAAGTCACCTTCTCCTTGTAATACCTATGTCATACCCATGTCATTATACAAATTTGTGTCCTCATATGTCACAAAAATACACACACATACACACACTATATTAGTTCTGCCGATTCTCAAGACTTGACGTACCCACTGGTCCCTGTTTTTTTTTTTCTCCTCTTAAAAGCCATTCAGAAGCATACACCTCATCAGGAGAAAGACGCATCAAGAGAGTGTGTGCTAATTCACTGATGAGACAGGGCATGTTTCGCAAGACCCTTTGGGAAATCACATCCAAACTCCACAGGCAAGAATTGGCAAGCCTTAGGGCAAAGGCAGAATCTGATTTCACTGAGAGCTCACGTTGCCAGTTCTCTCCCAAATAAACCTCTATGGGAGCCAATGGCGATGATGATGATGGTGATGATGAAGATTATGGTGAGGAGAATGAGTTTGGCAATGTGCTTTTTCAGGGAAAGTTAGCCTGCTAACTGTAGCCCAACTAACACGTAAGGTTGTCAGTAGTGTTAGACTGAAATATTGGCTGACTAATTGCCAATATTTGGTATCTTTGAGATTAAAGTAATGATTATACATTTATTTTACAAGTTATTTACTCAAAATTCAAAATGATGTAATTCAGTTATTTAAATTATATCCTAATCATTTAATTAATTATGAGATCGCAAGACTTAAAGGTTCAATTGCAAGAATTAAAGGTTCAGTTATGTGATAAAGTTTCAACAAAATATAAAATCAATTACGAGATATAGTTGCAATTACGAAAAATTCATAAAACCTTTGAACTGTAAATACATGCTCTATTTTATGTAAAGGCCCTCATGGGCATCAGTAAGTGCTATTGCAGTATTTATTTATTTTTGAGTGTGTAGTGTGCTTCAGGTTCTGGTTGCTAGTTTACTGCTCTGAATGAGGCTTCGCAAGTTGAAGTGTCTTCACTATTGTGCCACATTCCTTTTTTTTTTTTTTTTCACTGAGAGCTGTAATTACTAATATGTATAATCTCTTATTTTAGCAGCTTTTAATGCCTTCAATAAAGATTGTAACTTTGTGTTCACATGAGTAGTCTCGTTCTTACTATTATTGGCAATGTTGTATTTATTAAGGATTGGTTAAATGTGTTATTTTTTCCTCCACCTTTCCATTTTAACATCCAATAACTTCATATTACATTTGTATTTTCCTTCAGTACATTTTTTGTAATATATTTTTGAATGTTTCTTTATTTCCATTTGTTTGCTCTAAGAATATCATAAATTATTGGTATGTGTTTAAGTATTAATCAGTGTGCTCAAACCCAAGCAAAGCTTACAGATACTAGGGATATATTGTATTAATTTAGTTGTGTTTTTTTTAAAGTTTCCCTATCGTGCCTTTTAGAATATTGCCTTTCATGCAGCGAGTAATGTAGCTGTCTGTGAATGTAAACTATCTGCAAATTTGTGAAGCCGACAGTGCACGAAAAAAGAAAAAGAATTGATTATGAATCACCTAATGAGTCGTAATTAATTCGAATCCTACTTCCGTGATGGCTACACGTCACGGGGTAACACATTTGCATAATGCCAGTCTATGTTCTACGCTGGCCAGCCACAAACAACTTGACCCGCCCTCAAATACTGTAGCATTTTCGTGTGGTTAACATTATGTTGAGAAGACGCTGTTTCCTACGCCGTGAAAGTAAATTCGTTTTATTTTCACTTCTGAATGATGAGGCTGCAAAGAATCAGTGGTTGACATTCATTTTTTTTCAACGATACTACAGCAGTACAATCCCAGTCTTTTTTTTTTTTCTGTCATTTTACTGACGACTGCTTCTCTATATTAATACTATATTAATAATATAATATCTGTTTTCACCTTCCTTTGGCATTCTGATACAGTTCCCACATGGGCACCTAAATAAATAACAATGATATCTATAACAATGATAAAAATGCTGCTATCACATCTTATAACTTATAATAACTAAAAAAATGGCATACTAGAAGCACTTTAATATGTATGGCCTTTCACTAATCTTTCACCTTCACTAACCCTTTTCCTAATACCTGCTCTGGTCTGCGGCTTTATGGAGATCTCAAACTCGGTCTGTTCCCCCCAAACCCCCAGAAGCCCTGGCTCACGATGGCCTACTGCAGGGATAATCTTTTGCAAACGCTGGTGGATTTCATAATGTGTCTGTCTGTGTCTACATATTCACTCCTGACTCACATATTTACAATTGCATTCCAGAGCTTTTCATATCTGTTTGTAATTGTGTAAATTTATTCGCTGTCATTTTGGCCACTGGACAAACAGTTATGCTTTCAGATTTAAATGGTGCTCAATATGTTTTCTGTGTCCAAACATAATTATATTTTATCCCGTGTTCCCATATGTCTGGACAAACATGGCCAGAAACTGTGTTTCAAAGCCTGAATTAATCTATGAATATCTCTATTTGTTTATATGGGCAGGGTTGTTTGTCCAAATCCTAATTTGTTTGGAAAACTCAATATTTACAACCCCCTAACCTCTTGTTTGATAAGTGCAAACGCTGTTCAGATTTAATCATATTGTCATCTAGGTTGTTCTACTTGTAGACACCTGGTCCAAGATAAGTGACAACCTCTAAGTATAATTCTTTTGCAGTTTTGAAGGGCAGCGCTGCTGGTTATATTTAAAGAAAAACAATGTTTGTCTTGTAAAAACATGCGGCGCCTTTAAAACAACTTTCCTTTTCAGATGATACCATCATGAGCAGCCAATTGTCAAATCACTATTTGGGCTTTGGCCAGTTCCTGGAGAGCACTTTATTCCTAGGCTGCTACTTGGATCGGGACTTGGTTCCCAGGGGCCAGCTGGAGGTTCTGGTAGCTGGTATTTTTTACCCTAGGGGAAGTGCATCCAATCTGGTCCACTTTGCAGGTTATTACAGCCTAGAATCACCCACTTAGACAGGAAGAGACCGCCTAAACAACATGAGAAGTGACCCATCATCAGTCATTTTAGGTGCGTGTTTACCTGAAATATTACCTCAATAATAGACCTCTGTGCTACAGATTAAATTCTGAATATCTTTCAGATTTGATGCCGCTATCCTTACAAACTTAGACACATTCAGTGAATAGTTTATCTTCAAAAAGTGCTTAGTGTATCGTTCCCAACTTTATTTCGATACTGACTGGTGCACCCACTAAAACTATCGTAGAAGATTAATATGGATTTCAAGGTTAGGGAATCTCGATGACTAGTCACTTATGAGTGTAAGATGCAGTGGTGTTATTCAGTGTGAAATTTTTCATCCTTAACATGAATTAGCAAAGCTTCTGGATCTTTTTTAAGTACTGCTGAAGTGAGGAATCTTAATCTCTTATAATTCCCACTGTCATTGGTATTAACACTAAAAAAGCTCTGATCTCTCCACAGCGGCATTAATTAAATTGGACTTTTCATCAGTAAGGAAGGGTAGCGATAATATGAGGAAATAATTTAAATCAATAATTGAGAAAAAATAATTTGTATTTATTTAATTTTAATGTAATAAAGGGTATACATACTACCAAATAACCTTTAAAAAGAAGAAAATGATACGTGAAATTATAGATTGAAAAATACAGATGAGATTGGAATGCCGTTTCATGTTGACTTGGCTAGATAGATGCTTACTGTATCTGTATACACTTCCAGGAAACTCTTACTGTTGGAGTTAATATATTTTGATTCCAATGCTTTTTTTCTTTCCTGGTGATACAGATACAGATTTGGAAACAGTCCCACAGCTCAATTGCCATCTTCTGTGGGTCTGGCTTCAGGTGGCAGTGGGTTTGAGATGATAATAAAAGTAGGGAAGCTGTTTTGGCCCGTCCCCGGAGAGCACTTTCTTCCTGGGCTGCTGCTCGGGTCTGGGTTTGGCTCACAGGGACTGACTGGAGGTTCTGGCATTTGCACCCCAGGGGAAGTGCACCACGCTTGGACTCCAATCACTCATGGGAACGGGGTATTCCTGGAAGCCTTCACACTGACTTGAAGAAAACCTGCTTCCTATCATACACTGATCTCTAGAGTTTTCAGTCCGCTCAAGTATTAGTGCCCTGTTATGCTGATTATGAACCGAATCATTTTCTAATCCTGAATGCCTGAATGTAACCATGAAAAACAAAAAAGTATTTAAGCAATTATGCCTGACTTTGTTGCAATTGCTAGGGACTCCCCAAGTAATGCAATAAAGTTAAATTGAGTCAAGAATTGTGATGTTGTAATATTTGACATTTGCCATGTGATGCAGTGTGTCTGCCCATCTGCCCATAATTCATTAATGTATGGATCCACAATTTAAAAAGATGTCCTGCACAAAGAGCGCTGTCCAAGGTGCTGAAAATGCATTTTAAATCTCTCAGGTTTTCAGATTTCAAGTTGCTTTTTACTTGTAAGCCTTGCACTGGGATACTGGATCGGTCCAATTCATACACAATGCATTCAGACAAGTTTTGTAAGCTGGATCTGTCAAATCATTGAAAGGATTTGGCTCAAAAGAATGATTTGTTCATGAATTGGACCTCGCTACTTCTTTCATAAAAGTGGCAAGAAGAGGGCAGGGCAGATGTCAATATATACCAACCTGATCTCATAATAAAACATTCTGTTTTACATTTTTGTGAATTGGTTGAAAATTTGAATGAAGTCATATGATTTGCTTTATACAAAAACAATTTCTAGAATAAAAAGTAAGCAGAAGGTCCACCCCTTAACCTAATCATCAATGGGGTGAAGGAAGATCACATGAAAGCATACAAATAATATTGTACAAATTCATGAAATTTGCCATCAATTTGACAAAATGTAAACTAGTTACGAACTGTCATGAGAGTATGTTGAATTCACAGCAAATAATGTTTTAAATTAGGTCTGTAATTTGTTATTTAGAAGAAAGAAAGTCATACAGGGTTTGAAGCAACATGAGGATGAGTGAGTAATGACAGAACTTTAATTTGGGGGAACTATCATTATCAGAGAGTAAAGCAGCAGACAAAGTAACAAGGAGAGCTAGGGCAGATGTCAAGATTTATTTATTTATTTATTTATTTTAGTAATTTAGCAGACGCTTTTATTCAAAGCGATTTACAAATGAGGACAATAAAAGATTAAGATTTACCAATCTAATCTGAGCAGAAATCCCTAATCTAATATTTGGTGAATTGATGGCACATTTTTATAAATTTGTACAATTTAATTCGTACAAAAATTTACGATTTTTAGAAATAAGTATAAGGTACACTCTTAAACCTAACTGTCAGTGGGGTCTAGGCAGATTGTATGAAAAATGCAAATGGGACACATTCGCCAAAAATTCCAACGCCAACACACCAAAGATGGCACCACGAATGGCAGCACCGGCACTGAGCTCCGCTATTCTTCTACTGTTTTTGTTTGTTTGTTTTGTGTTTAGTCATTCTTCTTCTATAAGTTTTACCAGAGACGAGCATTTGTGGTTAAAAAATATATTATTTTATATATTTTTTAAGAAAATGACCAATCGTTTTGTTAGATAAGACCGTTATTCCTCGGCTGGGATCGTGTATAGCCCCTTGAAGCTGCACTGAAACTGCTATTTGGACCTTCAGCCTGTTGGCCACCATTGAAGTCCATTATACGGTCCATTTTTTGTGAAGAAAGAAAGACATGAACATCTTGAATGACATGGGGGTGAGTAAATTATCAGGAAATTTTTATTTTGGAAGTTAACTAATCCTTTAAGTTCTGTGTACAGGACGTGAACCGGGTCTTCAGAAAACAGAAGACTAAGAAAGCTTCAGGCTCAGACAGTGTTTCACCTGTGCTGACCAACTGGCCCCCATCTTCACACAGATCTTAAACAGATCACTGGAGCTGTGTGAAGTTCCCTGCTGCTTCAAATGCTCCACTATCATTTCAGTCCCCAAAAAACCAAAATCACTGGACTTAATGACTACAGACCTACAGACCCCATTTACTGAGC
>NW_015555873.1:142487-150555 GCF_001515605.1 Sinocyclocheilus anshuiensis
CAGGACTAATTTGTAACAGAGCACAAGAGAAGTTAAAGTTCATGACATCTTGGCTGACCTGACTCGAGGCCAACTAGCTAAAACACCTCCCTCCCCAACCCCATGCGCCCATGTCGGTTTAATCTCTCTCTGGCTCTATTCCCATCGCACTAATCCTGCCTTTTCTCTCTTGCAAATGTCAGTCCGTATCTCTCACTGTTCATCTGTTCCCTGGACAATTCCTATTTCCTCCGCTGCATGTATTCAGTGGCAGGGCAGTTACTAATGAGGCTGCCCAGGAGAAGCATAAGAGAATAGATCTGTCTCTTTATTCTTTTCCTTTGACAGCCTTTGTGTATTCAGGCCTCAAGGCCGGATCTGACATAAACCCACTCAGCGATTCTCCAGCGAACTGTATGTTTTAGTGACTTCATCTTACACCTGCTGTCTGTGGGTTGTTACTATCAAACTCCACTTGGAAAACCTGTTTTTCTGAGGGTAGTTCACCCAACAATTTAAATCCTGACTTCATTTACTCACCCTCATCTTGGATCCTAAACTCATATGATTGTATTTCTTCTGCGGAAGACAAAAAAACATTTGAAGAATGTTTCAGCTGTTTTTGGCCAAACAATGGAAGTCAATGGGATCCAAAAATTACAAGCTCAGAAAAGGACATACTAAAGGTGGAGTACACATCAGTAACATCAAACCTCATTGGTTCTTGTGTGTCATGTGGTGTAGCATCATGACACATGCACCAGTGAGTTTTGATGTCATTGTTGTGGTGCTTAAATTTAGATCTGTTTAGTCTTCAGAAAACCACTGAGGTTGTATGGATTACTTTAATGCTACATTTATGTCCTTTTTGCAGTTTGAAACTTTTGGACCCTATTGACTTTCATTGTGTAGAAAAAAAAACAGCTGAAACATTCAATCTTCTTTTGTGTTCTGCAACCCCAAAAAAAGAATGCAGGTTTGGAAAGACATCGGGGTGAGAAAATGATGTAAATGTCACATTACAAAAGTAAAATGGGTTTTGTGTTGACTTTCATTCATGTAAAGAAGACACTTTGTTTTGCACAGACCCCTGGCTCACACACGGCTCTAACCCTAGGGCAGCTATTTGTCTCTTCCCATCATCTCCCAGTGGGAAGAGTGCAGTTTACGTGGATTATATCTCAAACTAGGTTACAATGGATGCTGTGTGCATGGCCTGATTCAGTTGTGGCAGCCTCTGTAAATGAAGTGACCTCTATAAAGAGAATACTTTATTTGAACAGCGTGACAAAAGCCGTATTTCCTACTACAGTGGATCATTTTGGAATGTTCCAATGTAGATTATTCCAGGGGAAAATATTGTTCAAAACACAAGTGCCAAGTTGATAGAAATGCAGTCTTTGGACAAAATACACAATTTTCAACAACACATTTGAATTAATGATTCAGTGGTGTCAGATGGTGTAACCATCAAGTAAAAAGTATGATGTATTTCTATTACACCTGGAATACACTTATGCATAAAAATATAAAACAATTTTTTTTATAAGACTATCTATCTATCTATCTATCTATCTATCTACATACAAATATTAATATATATATTAAGTGTGTTATTTAGGAAGCATAAAATGCTCGCTATAAAAGAATTATCCAATTTATCCCAATATTCTTCGTTTATATACAATCATGAATTGTTGAGTTGAAATTGTCTTAGGGTTACACCATAATAATAATAATAATAATACTTATTATTATTATTATTATTATTATTATAGTATATTATTTGTTCAATGACATGGGGGTGAGTAAATTATCAGGAAATTTTTATTTTGGAAGTTAACTAATCCTTTAAGTTCTGTGTACAGGACGTGAACCGGGTCTTCAGAAAACAGAAGACTAAGAAAGCTTCAGGCTCAGACAGTGTTTCACCTGTGCTGACCAACTGGCCCCCATCTTCACACAGATCTTAAACAGATCACTGGAGCTGTGTGAAGTTCCCTGCTGCTTCAAATGCTCCACTATCATTTCAGTCCCCAAAAAAACCAAAATCACTGGACTTAATGACTACAGACCTACAGACCCCATTTACTGAGCACTAAAAAGGTTCAATGTCTTCAGCAGGACTAATTTGTAACAGAGCACAAGAGAAGTTAAAGTTCATGACATCTTGGCTGACCTGACTCGAGGCCAACTAGCTAAAACACCTCCCTCCCCAACCCCATGCGCCCATGTCGGTTTAATCTCTCTCTGGCTCTATTCCCATCGCACTAATCCTGCCTTTTCTCTCTTGCAAATGTCAGTCCGTATCTCTCACTGTTCATCTGTTCCCTGGACAATTCCTATTTCCTCCGCTGCATGTATTCAGTGGCAGGGCAGTTACTAATGAGGCTGCCCAGGAGAAGCATAAGAGAATAGATCTGTCTCTTTATTCTTTTCCTTTGACAGCCTTTGTGTATTCAGGCCTCAAGGCCGGATCTGACATAAACCCACTCAGCGATTCTCCAGCGAACTGTATGTTTTAGTGACTTCATCTTACACCTGCTGTCTGTGGGTTGTTACTATCAAACTCCACTAATAATAATAATAATAATAATAATAATAATAATACTTTTTATTATTATTATTATTATAGTATATTATTTGTTCATTGTAAAGTAAATTAAAATTAGAAACGTTGCAACTAAGTGAAATGAAAATTAAAGTGAAATAGCAGTTAAGTAAAAATGAGTTTAAGTTTAAGCAGTTACAAGTAAACTTTACAAAGTTACAAACTGGAAAATCTAAACTAAAACTAAAGCTGAAATAGATTCAACCTAAATGGTAATATTTAATAAATAAATAAACAAACAAACATGACAAAAACACAAAATTAAAAAGAAAATTTAAAAAGAAATTAAAATGAAAATTGAAAATATAAAAGCTCATTTATATGAATAAAACTAATAGTATATAAATCATACTAAAATAATACTTATTATTATTATTATTATTATTATTATAGTATATTATTTGTTCATTGTAAAGTAAATTAAAATTACAAAATTAGAAATGTTGCAACTAAGTGAAATTAAAATTAAAGTGAAATAGCAGTTAAGTAAAAATGAGTTTAAGTTTAAGCAGTTACAAATAAACTTTACAAAGTTACAAACTGGAAAATCTAAACTAAAACTAAAGCTGAAATAGATTCAACCTAAATGGTAATATTTAATAAATAAATAAACAAACAAACATGACAAAAACACAAAATTAAAAAGAAAAATAAATTTTAAAAGAAATTAAAATGAAAATTGAAAATATAAAAGCTCATTTATATGAATAAAACTAATAGTATAAAAATCATACTAAAATAAAACTGTTATAAAATAATCACTGTCTCTATGAATTGCAATTTTAACTTTTTCTTTCTTATTCTCAGCGTTCTTATTCTTATTTTTCTGATACTCAGCAAAATGAATATCATGTCACCCTTGAGCTGGTGCCAGATGCAGTGCATGGTTGCAGAAGGGTCGGTGCTTTATTACTGTGTTTGTTCATTCACCAGAGTGATCCTTCAGTTAGAGATGCTGGCTGCTCGGCGGTGGTTAATCACAGGAAGTGACAGCGCTTGAGTTCGATTCTCCCGGCTGTCAGCCCCACAGGTTTAAGCTCTCAGCTCTGAGTGGATGGAGGAAACCAGTCTGGAAATGTCTCCCGCTGCCTCTCTTGGGTCCAACACAAAGTCTGTTTTCCCCGGTCTCACGCCCGTCCGGTGGGACTGCGAGAGGCAAGCGGGAACAGGTATGCGAGAAAGCGATCATATTATCACACATGATGCTCACCTTCATCTGTGAACACTTGCCTGTGTGTTGGCCAGAGTAGGAGTATTTTCTAACCAGTTGTGGATAAGCTATCGATAAAAAGCTTCACGAGACGTATTCAAGTTGTTCAGGATGGTTGGATTGCGGCCCAAAAGTGCCGATTTTGGTTCCCCACTGTGTTCAGAGAGAACATTCAGAGATGTGGGTAAAGAGCAGGGCTTGCATCCATTTATTATTCACCAGCAGTAATATATGTTTGAAGAGATATATAAATTATTAAGGCCATAGACTCTTTGCGGCCGTTAACCTTTAACTGGTCAATTTAATAGATTTTTGTAAGGCTTCTATAACCCAGAAATGAAGGTGGTGTTTTTAATGGACCGTCTGGACCTCAAGATCAAAAACAATGAATAATGTGTGTAATTTCTGTTCAAGCTTGAATTTTGTTGAAGTGGATACACTTGCATCTTTCTCTTTCTCTCTGTCTCTCTAGTATTTTGAAAGAATGATCATACAAGTCTAAAGCAAAACTCTACAAGAATATAACACACAATACAAAAATAATTTCTTTTTCTATTTCTTTTTCGCAATTTTCTATTTTATTTTTAAACTAGTCACAAATTATTTGTTACAACTTCCTCATCCTCAATAAATGCTATTGAATGGTTCAAGTTTTTCCAAAAGCTGAAGACTTAATGAAAATCAACCTAACATCTTAAATACTGTATATGGAGCAAAAATAGACATTGAGGTCACAAATTAAGAATGTTTCCATAAAGTTTTATTAGTTAGTATAGAGTAATAGTTCCCTTGTTTTAATTAAATTGAGGCCAAATTTTTTTTCAGCATCCAAACAATAAATAAATAAATATATATATATATATATATACAGTGGGTACGGAAAGTATTCAGACCCCCTTAAATTTTTCACTCTTTGTTATATTGCAGCCATCTGGCAATGTTTTGTTAGGTTAGTTGTTGTACGTATCGTGGCAGTTCGGCAGTGTCTGGTGAGTGGCACTTGAAGATTAATGATTCATCAAGTTTGAAAATAATGTACACTAAACTCGACCCTAAATCTGATAGTTTTAAGTGAGATGAAAAGCATTTGCTGATGCAACCATATCATTTTATCTGGCTTCTACAAGTCTTTTAGCTCTTTTATCATGACTTGTGTTTCACAGGACTTGTACCCACATCGCAAGTGTTGCTGTACCAGGTGAGCTACCGAGCAAGTTTACAGTTTTGTATTAGTTTGTGTTTCGAGGTCATATAACAGTACTTGCCAAGAAATCACGTGAAAATAAATCTTTATTTAATCGATAATCTGCTCCTGTAATCATAATTTGTGTGAAAAGGAATAAATGTTGTTGGTGTTTTACTGCCACTAGTGTTTATTTCAGCTGGAAACTGCAGTGAACTGTATCTATAGGTACGTTTTGGTATCTAAACAATAAACAATTTACTTGGCATCATTTTTTTTAGTTCAGTCTTTACAGTACAATATTTTGTATACAGTAAAGTACAGTATTTCGGACTTGTGTGAAGGAATTGATTTCAGACTTGTGTGTACGTGAATTGGATTATTTTGAAAACTCCAGGCTGAAAAATCTAGTGTAAACAGGCCTTTTACTAGAAGACCTTGTGTTTTCTGTCCCTTACTTTGTGTGCCTCATTTGTATTTGTGAATGCTAGTCCAGCGTCTCAGATAAAGCTGCTTGCTGAAGAGTTGTGAGGGAATGTCTGTTTAGCTCCAAAGCAGCCGAACACCCTCAGCGAGGCTTAGCAAATGTCACGGTTTGTGCACCCTGGCAACAGAAGTCAAGACAAACAAGCAAACTCTTTCACCTGTGCGCTTAGCATGCCAGCTAAACGCCTTTAATTGTTAGCGTTTAGCTAATCCTCTTCTCCAGTTCGCCTGAGCTGTTATGTCACAGTTCTTGGACGTCCTCCTGCGCACACATGCTGCCAAGTGCCTTACGATGTCAAAACAGCATAACAGCTCGGGCTCCTTTAGGTTTTATCCAATCTGAGGCCGATTATGACCTTATAGTGTTGTGTTTGAAGCAATCTTTCCTGCTAAAGTGTACATGCTAACATTAATGTGTCTGTGATCTGGCCCCGTACTTTGTTCTCAGGATTTAAAGAGAGTCCAGAAGCTACTGACTCGTACTGTGAATGAATGAGATTTGTAGCTCTTAGCGTCAGGAAACGAGGAACGTTTCATCGTGATGCGTCCCAGAGCATTTACATTGATCCTTATTATTGAACCACACTTCATCCTAAAGAAATACCTCACACTTTAAGTGTGTGACGGCTCGACACTCATGCACACACACTTTGAGTTTGTGAGAGTTTGTAAGAGTCATAAGAGTCATTTGTTTGGGAATTGGACTGTACTAGCCATGCTTTGTTTTTGATTCACTTAAAAAGAAATGGCTCTTAAGAGTCAATCATTTGGGAATTGGATTAAACTGGTAACTGCACTGTATGGTTTTGAGTCAATTAGAAAATCTGGCTTATAAGAGTCCTTTGTTTGAGAAAAAGTTAGACAACACTGTCTGTGACGTGTTGATTCACTTCAGAGAACCTACTCGGAAGAGTCATTCGTTTGGGAATAGGGTTACATTAGTCATGTTTTGTTTTTGATTCACTAAAAAGAAACAGCTCATAAGAGTCATTCATTTAGGAATCGGACTACATTGCTTTGTTTTTGAGCCATTTCAAAGAACTGGCTTGTAAGAGTCATTTGTTTAAGAAAAGGTTGGACAGCACTGCTTGCAACATATATATGTTGATTCACAAAGAACCAACTCATAAGAGTAATTTGTTCAGGAATTGGACTACAATAGTCATGTTTTGTTTTTGATTCACTTAAAAAGAAATGCCTCATATAAGTCAGTCATTTGGGAATTGGACTACACTGGTTGCGCTGTGTGTTTTTGAGTCATTTAGAAGAACCATCTCATAAGAGTCATTTGTTTGGGAATCGGACTACTCTAGTCATGCTGTGCATTTTTGATTGATTTAGAACAACTGTCTCGGAGTCATTTGTTCTATAAAAATCAGACTACACTGGTCGCACTGTATGTTTTAAGTTGTACATTCAGAAACAGTATTGCAGAGTTTTTTTTTTTAAGTCACTTTATTCAGAACCAGTCGCCAGATCCCAATCTTACTTCGTTACCAAAGATCATATTGCTGTTTTTGTTTTCTTTGACTTTGAAACCATACAGAGTGATTATTGTGACTACTGAACAAAGGCTCTTTGTGTTCTCGAGTACTGGATCATAATGAGCGAGTTGGGTCACCTCAGATGGCCAGCGGTGTTAAGGGGCCATTTGTCTTCTAACCCCGTAACAGAGAGTCACTCTGGCTAAAAGCCAACTGGCACACATGTACAGATTCGCTGGACTTTGGTGTGATGTGTTAGCGTGAGAGACGAGATGCTGCCACCGCTCTCTAGAGAGATGGGCTCCTGTCTTTCACTATGAATGGGGCCATATCTGCTATACACAGATCTTCCTGGGTGGTTTTGTTACCCGGTACTCCAGCCTTACTGAACAGAACAAATCGGCTTGAGAAAATCCCACACATCTAGAGTGCTGAATGACTGGCTGTTTATCAATGTTCTGATGATTGTAATTCGAGACCGTGTGTAGCAATCGAAGTCTTTGTTGTTTTGGCTTCCTTCCCACGTCGCTGAGGCTGAAATACACGCTGGATTCCAAAAGAAATGTCATTAAACATTCCATTAAGCAAGTCATTTGGGTATTAATGTTATTTATTCATTTTCAACGCAGGAAATTAAATCGTCTATGAAGATAGAACACGATAAACTGATATAAAAAGAATCTAAACCTACTCTCAGAGAGAATGGGTGGTGTAGTATGGTGGAAAAGAAACTAATAAAGGGGTCATATGATGCGATTTCAAGTTTTCCTTTCTCTTTGGAGTGTTACAAGCTCTTAGTGCATAAAGAAGATCTGTAAAGTTGCAAAGACTAAAGTCTCAAATCCAAAGAGATATTCTTTATAAAAGTTAAGAGTCAACCACGCCTACCTAAAACGGCTCGTTCTAACACGCCCCCACATGTCTATGTCACTATGTGGAAATATTAGCATAATGCCGCCCAAATGTGCAAGCAAAGAAAGAAGGCGTGGCTTCAGGAACAGCATTAGTGTTGTTGCAGCCATGTCAGGGAGACGCTGTGCTTCAGTGCGAAAGCAAAAGCACTTTATTTGGCCTTCCGGAAGTAGATGCAATTAGGAATCATTGGTTAAGATTTA
>NW_015555873.1:150791-174897 GCF_001515605.1 Sinocyclocheilus anshuiensis
TAAAGCATGTCAACATATTCTGTTACACCAAATACACAAAATAATGATCTTTAAAATAGCATCATATGACCCCTTTAACTGGCTTTATTGTGCTAGGTATTGCATTCAGAAACAGACAGGTAACAGAATGGAACAGGAAACAGGAAAGATGTACTATAATGTACTGTGTGCAAGAACTCACAAGGGTAATTCGTTCAAGAATTGGGCTACACTAGTCATGCTCTTGAGTTTCTGATTCACGGCTCTTAAGAGCTATTAGTTTTGGAATCTGTTCTGTACCAAGGTTATTATCGTTAACTACAGCTAAAACCATAAAATAATTTTTATTACTTAAAATAAATATTAACTGAAGAAAATATATATATAAAATATAAAATATTAGTTCAGCTAGTTGTCAAGACAACATTTCTCATTTTCGTTTAGGGTGAAGTACTAAAATAACTCAAACTTAATAAATTAAAGCTAAATAATCTAAATAGACATTGAAAAAAGAAAAAGAAACACTAAAACAGACAACAAAACTACAAAAAAATTTTAGTTTAAAATTAAAACCGGAAATAACTTTTTTTTTTTAAATTACCCCTTTTGTGGACATTAGTTTAAATTGCTGAACAATAATATGCTTCCAATCACTGATATTACCTTGGCCAAAAATAACTCCAACTGGTAAAATAAATCAAACTGGTTAAACTGTTGAAATCCATATTTCTAGTTTACACAACAAGAAGATAAAGCATTACTATATCAGTCATGGCAGTTTCAGGAGTGAGATATATACAACTTTTGAAGCAAAAAGAAAAATATACAAAGGAATACTGTGTACAATATAAAGTTTTTGATTATATAAGCAATAAAACAACATATTTTAAATGCATTGCAAAATCTTCAGATGTTTACAGCTGAAATGAGATTGAATGACGTCATTCACAGTGTGTCATAGGAACTGGATGCCTTTATTGAAGGAGTAGCCAATAATTTTTGCTGCTTGTTCTGTTTCCATGATAACTGCAACTTCTCTGATTGGTGGATTTCTCCTCAGGATTGTGGGTAATGTAGTTCCTCTGTTAATTCAGGTTAAATTTCTCAATAAAGCAAATATTTTGGCTTAGTTTCTTAATGTTGATTCCATTTCAGGTTAACAGAATAACATGAGTTTCCTCTGACAAACAATTCAGTTGCTATTGTAAACAATATGTTCAAGATGGCCATTCTGCCATCCCATTCATCTGATTTGTCCTTTGTTTTATCTGACAATGACACATACGTTAGATGTTTAACAATTTTAAACTTGACAATGTCTTAAAATGGCGAGACTCATGGACAAGAATGCCGAATAAACAGCTAAACAGAAACAAATTGCCAAAGATGTCCATATTACAACAATAAAACATAACATACTGTATGGTTTACTGGAGTATATTTTTGTTTTACAAGAATATACTACTTCAGTTTTTCTACTTCAAACTTTCCCATTTGATTCAATGCTTTACTTGCTGTTTGTAAATATGAAACTTGCTAGCAATTTCTTTGTGTTCACCCCCTAGTGGTTTAGTTTAGCACAAGTCCTACTTTTTAATGTTGAGTATATGAAGATATGAAGGCTCTGTATGGTTGTGTGTGTGTGTGTGTGTGTGTGTGTGTGTGTGTGTGTGTGTGTGTGTGTGCGTATGCGTTCACCTGGCTCCTCTCTGGTCACAGTGCATTTGCGAAGCCTCGGTTTTATAATAAGACCATTTGTCACAGTGTGATGAAGCATATGACAAGCGCATCAACACCAGCGTCTGTGCTGATCCGGATCTGATGCTGCAAATGCAAAGGCTTCCCACACCTTCCTCCACATGAACACACAGATATCAGTGTGGTGAGCTGGAGCCGGGCTTGTCCTCAGCACATTCTGTTCTCTAAACACACATAAGGCATAGGGAGAGGCCAGACTATTGTTTTGTCATCTTTCATTAACTCTGCGCCGCCCCATATGACCTTGCGGCAGCAATAAAAGCCAAGTGAATTCCGGATGTTGGGGCGATGGAGCCGGTTTTTACACCAGGTTGCTCGTGCTGACCGTGCTTTACTGGGGTCTCATAACCTCAAGTGCTTCTCTGTCGGTTGTTTATATTAATGTCACGATCATGAAATTTTGGCTTACGATTAATTGTCATACAAATAATTCTAATTAATTAATTAATTCAATTTTGTTCATGTCAGTGTATCCATTTATTTACATTTAGCTTCTAAAATGTATGGCTTCCTTTAAGGAATTGTCAACAAATATTACACATGACTTCAATAATAAAAATGTAAATATTAAAATGATTAGAAATGTTGTTATTGTGACTGCCTGAAAATTCAGCTTTGCCATCACAGGAATAAATAGCATTTTAACAATATATAATAAATATTAAATGTATAGTAAATGTAAATTGTAATACAATTTCACTATATTTAGCATAAGAGACTTTCAAAAACATTTGAACAGTAATTTGCATATATAGTACTTTTTTTTTGCTAATATTGTCCATATAATATAATTACCTACTTTTTGTCTTTTTTTTTTTTCCAAGTTAAAATATGGAAATAAAATGTGCTTAAGGACTGCTTAACATATTAACATTTACTTTCAGAGACTGTCTTAATTTATATATATATATATATATACATAATTGAAATTGTATAAACAAATCCAAGTTTAGTGATGTTTATGCTTAAAGCATGAAAAAATAGCTTGTTTTTAGGATGCTTAAATATTTTTACTTGAATTCAGGAAAAATTCAAGTAAAAATATCTGTGTGTGTGTTGGGCAAATACAGCACATTACTGGATGCTCATATATTTATCAGAGCTCAAATATTTATTCATATAACCTACACTACTAAATTTGAGCTTTATGTTGGCGATATGCTGGAAAGGTTTTCTTTGCTCTTTTGAATGTTTTCTATATAATTTTTTGATTATTTTTCTATTTAACTAGTATTTTCCTTGTGCAGAATGTTTTTTAATTGCTGAAACTCGCATTCTTTGGTCGTTTTAATTCTTAGCAAAATATTTTAAACACACAAATGAAATCTAAAGTATATGTTCCGTTCGTCCTGCTTGATATCTTCCTGCGGAGCTGTATAGCAGCTTACAGTGGCTTAAAGCACAGTTTTTAACAAATAAGCTTAGTTTTCCCACAGAAACACTGTAAAGCTCTTTCTGGGTTTTGTTCTGCTAGCTTTGTGCTACTGGTTGCCATTCTTATCTCCATATATTAAGGAATAATGGATTAAGCCTAGTAGGTCTGTTTCCAGTTTGTAATAATACACAATATGTAAGCCTATTTATTTATTTAGAAAAAATGGATATTGTAATTAATTTAGGCTAGATATTGAATTAAGCAACATTACACATACAATGGCAAAGGTGCATATTTAAATAGCAAGGGACAAATATCAATTACAACTGAGTGTTGAGATAAGAGCACTAATTAGCTAGCTACCCAAATGTTAATAAATGTTCTAATTAGGAGCTAAGATGCTTAATGCTAGCTGATTAACATTGACCACAAGCTCAAAATTGTAAATGATAAATGTTAATCGCTCAAAAAATTTCTTCCAATTTGCCTTCTAACCTATTAAAACAGTAAAGTAGTTAGTGATAGCTTGATGGTTATTTAATTACATTTAATAATTGGTTAATATTTTAAAATGACATGTTTTGAATTACAGTAACACTTCAAGCCACTCATGTTATGGAATGCAGCCATAAAACTTTCAAATGCTAATGATATTGTGTATATACCTCATACACAGTACAGTGGTATATTGATAGTATTACTATGGTACTTTGATGAAGCGTAGTATCCAAAAACAGTTGTCGTCACTATTTAAGTATAATATGGCTTAAAGAATCTGGTTTAGTTTAGCCTTGGAAGATCCTAAATTGGATTTGAAAGAGGGAATAGCACCCTGCCTGGGAACAAAGGTGCTACACCGTGACCCTTTAAGCATACATCAAATGGATTTCACTTCAAAGCACCTGTATGTCAGGATGAGCTCCTAATGCATTGATTTGCCCGCCGTTTGTCTGGTCTGATGTGACTTTTCTGATGTGATCTTTGAGAGACAGACGGCCCTTCTTTTAGCTCTATTTACAACATTATCTCTTTTGTGTAGGCTACATGAAGACCTATGAGTGCATGTTTGGCCAGAAGGTATCGATTGGATATCTGAAGGGTTGTAAGATGAATGAGGTGTTTGGAGATGAAATGTTAGCATGCTTGAAGGTGTTGTGCAGAGGAACCATTGCTCAGCGGGTGTATCAGTGGTCAGGTTTGTCCAACAAGAACATTGTCTAAATTAAACTAATTCTAAATGAAGGCCGCAGGCGTGCTTTGTAGTCTGGACCCTTGTTTTGTTTTGTTTGATAGCTTAGGAACATTTGTTGTCTGAGCCCATGTTTTTTTCATAGCATAAGCACACTTAATCTGGCCCCACAACTTTTGTTTTGTTTTCTTAGCTTTATAGCTGGAGCTGGAGTTTGTTTTGTTTTCATAGCTTAGGCACACTTTGTCTGGCACACTTAGTTTTTTGTTTTGATAGCTGAAGCCATGTTTTTTGTTTTGTTTGTTTGTTTTGTTTTGATAGCTGAAGCCATGTCGCTAGACGCTTATGGGGAAAAACTCCTTTTTCTCAGAGGACTGAAGACTTATTCAATCACGCAGTGTAACTACACTGCCATTGGTTGTGCAGTGATTATAAAATGAAGCAATGGCGTTGAAGCCCGCCAGAGCCCGCCAGAATGGGCAGGGCCATCTGGCTATATAAGCGGGCATTTCGCCATAGAATCTCAGATCAGTTCTTCTTCAGTGACGACGATCTTCCCTTCGCTGACCTTCAGGACTTGAAGACGCTCGCCGTAGAAACACCTCGCTGCGGATAGAAGCTGCCATTTTCTTCTGCGCCCTCTCGCCACTCCGCCTGCTCTTCGAGCTGCTCAGCGACCAGCGCAGACACCGGCTTGTCCCCTGCTGCCATCCGGCGAGCCTAAAAAAGCTAATTTTTCTCTAAAAGAGCAGCGGCATTGTTTTAAATGCCGCGCCGTTATTGCACGTCGTGCAGGATTACACTGCACGATGGTGACGGCCACTCAGAGTGCGTTTCCTGCTTGGGTAAGCCCCACGCGGAAGCCGCTCTGATGGACGGACCGAGATGGATTGTTCACATTGTGTCAGAACATGAGTCTCGCCACTCTGCGCGCTCGGATCGCTTTCTTTTTAGAGAACGAATCCGCCCATCATGCCCTCCCGTTTTCTTCCTCCCAGGGATCTGTGAGGAAAAAACAGCGGGGCAAAGGGACTAAGCGCTCGGCCACGAGCGAGCTCGCGCCGGCCCAGATCCCTCGCCCCCGCCAAGCAGAGAGCATTCTCCCGTTCTCTATGTCGGGCTCTATTGCTGACCCCTCCCCTTCATCGTCTCGTACCCAGCGACTCTAAGCCAGGGATGGATGCCGAACTTTTCCGCATCCTCTCTAAGGCAGTTGAGGAACTGGGATTGGAGTGGTCTACGCCGGAGGAGCCCACTCGTAGCCGTCTGGACGAATGGTTCCTGCCGGGGCGCCGCCAGGCCCCTCTTCAGCGAGGCTCTCTGTTTTCCCCGGAGGTCCATGACAAGCTTACGAAGTCGTGGCGTGCTCCCTACTCGGCCCGCCTTCGCTCTAACTCTGCAACGGCCACCAGTCACCCCAAGCCTGCTCCAGCGCAGCAGCCAGCTAAAGTTGCGCCATCACCCGCTCAGCCTGCTCAAAAGCCTGATCCCCGACAGCGCTCCTGCTCGGCCAGACGCTATCCCTTTCCAAAGCGCCAAGGACCCCGGCCCAAGCTGAACTTGGACCCTGTGCCCCCGGTGTCATCCTGATCCGCTGGAAAGGAAGAGGAAGGGGCAAAGTGTCGCAAGCACCGGACCACCACCGAAACGCCCTCTGTCGTACCCTCAAGCACTCCGTTCAGTTCTGGGTGCCAGTGGCAGTATGTTTGTTCCAGAAATTGTTGTGAATCACGGGCCTGTTCTAAAAGCGCCCTCACACATATCCGCTGTGATAGCGATAAAAATAAAAAACTAACATTTTCACTTAAAACAAACATATACCCCGCACGGCGACTCACCACCCGAATTAATCCAGCCCCTTGTCACACGGGCCAAGGCTTGGCAGGCCATCCCTGGAGTGTCTCATTGGGTTTTGGGATTATAGAACAAGGTTATTCACTTCAATACGCTCGAAGACCCCTGCGGTTCAACGGTTTAGTCTCCACCTCAGGGCACAGCAGGAACGCTCACGTTCTGCGAGCCAAGGTAAAGAATTTGCTGGCAAAAGGAGCCGTAGAAACAGTTCCACCAGCTCAGAGCGAGTCGGGCTTCTACAGCCGTTACTTCCTAGTCCCCAAAAAGGATGGTGGCCTGCGTCCTGAATTACTACACTGAAGCAGATCCTCTCGCAAATCCGCCAAGGGGACTGGTTCTTTTCACTGGATCTTGAAAGATGCTTACTTTCACATCCAGATAGCCCCCCATCACAGACGACCTGCAGTACCGGTACTTCAGTTGGGCTTGCTCAGAATGAGACTCCTTCAGTACTGGTTGAAACCTCTAATTCCGCCCCATGCGTGGCGTCATGGACGCATCCGCATCAAGGTGGACCAAGCCTGCGTGACGGCCCTGGCCCCCTGGAAGGACCTACATTGGTTCAAGCAGGGCGTGACTATGGGATTGATTTACAGAAGGAAAGTTGTCTCAACAGACACATCCAACACAGGTTGGGGAGCTCTGTGCAATGGCAGGCCGACCTTCGGCTCCTGGACGGACGCGGAAGGCCAGCTACACATCAACTGCCTCGAACTGACGGCAGTATGTCGAGCTCTTCAGGCCTTCTTGCCAGTCCTGAAGGGACACCACGTGCTAGTCCGATTAGACAGCATGACGGTGGTGTCATTTATAAATCGCCAAGGCGGGCTCACCTCGAAACGCCTTTTCGAGATGGTAAAATGCCTCTTGGAATGGGCACATCTCAACCTGCGTTCATTGAGGGCAGCTCATGTACCCGGCTTACTGAACCAAGGAGCAGGCATGCTAACCTCGGAGCAACGTCTCCTCAGAGGAGTGGATGCTCCACCCACAGACGGTTCAGAAAATCTGGGAGATCTTTGGCAAGGCAGAGGTCAACCTCTTTGTCTCAAAAGACAACTCTCACTGCCAAACTTATTTTTCAAATAACGAGGACACGTTGGTCCACGAATGGCCCAACCTCCACCTGTATGCTTTTCCCCCGATCGCCCTGATCCCCCAGGTAATCAGTCGAGTCAGGGAGCACAGTCACAGAGTGCTTCTGGTGGCCCCGCTCTGGAAGAACCATCTCTGGATCTCAGCGCTGTCTCAGCTGCTGACTCCAAAGTCGTCCTAAAGCCAAGACATGGGTATGTCCCTAAAGTACTCTACACGCCGTTTAGAGCCCAGGTTATTACTCTCTCTGTGCTTCCTCCTTCTGAGGAGGACCAGGAGTTTAATCTTCTCTGCCCAGTTAGGGCATTGAGAATTTACATCGAGCATTCCGCCGCCTTCAGGCAGTCAGAACAACTCTTTGTTTGCTTTGGCGGGCCACACCAAAGGGTCCCCGGTCACAAAGCAGAGGATCTCTCGATGGTTAGTTGACGCTATCACACTAGCTTACTCCTCCCTGGGCCTTCAGAGTCCCATAGGAGTGAGAGCCCATTCCACTCGAGGCGTGGCCTCTTCCTGGGCGTGGTCTAGTGGTGTGTCCATAGCAGACATCTGTGCGGCGGCCGGCTGGGCCTCGCCATCCACCTTTGCCAGGTTCTATAACTTGGATGTTCTGGCCTTGCAGACCCAGATTTTATCTGCTTAAAATGGCACACGCCTGTCTAGGCGGTCTAAGTCTCAGGCTCTGCTTGACTCTTCAGGAATGCTCTTGGCCCTATTACTAGTGCTGAGGCTGTACATACAACCGTTGGAACGATTTTCTGAAGGCTGGGCAGATACCTCAATGAGTTCAGCCCTCTTGCCTCCTGCAGGGCTCACCCTGCGCATAATTAGTCCCTCTGAGCCTTTTTCGCTCAAGGCAAGTTCATATCAGTCGTTCCTCTCTCATGGCACGACGGGATTGTATTGGTTCCCCATAAGCGTTTAGCGACGCAGTACGAGTTAAGTATCGATAGGAAACGTACTCGGTTACTTTCGTAACCACGGGAACAAGTACTGCTCGGGAACAAGTACCGAGGTTACGAAAGTAACCGAGTAAGTTTTGTTTTGTTGTGGTTTATTTTCTTTTCTTTTTGGTTTGGCTTGTTTTCATAGCTTAATGTTTTGTTTTGGTAGTTGGACCTATGTTTTTTGTTTTGATTTGCTTTTATTTTAGTTAGTTTTGTCTTGTTTTCATATCTTAGGCACACTTAGTCTGGCCACTTGTTTTTTTGTCTTGTTTTCTTTGTTTTAGTTTAAGTTTTGTTTTGTTTGATAGCTTAGGCACATTTGTTGTCTGAGCCCATGTTTTTTTCATAGCATAAGCACACTTAATCTGGCCCCACAACTTTTGTTTTGTTTTCTTAGCTTTATAGCTGGAGCTGGAGTTTGTTTTGTTTTCATAGCTTAGGCACACTTTGTCTGGCACACTTAGTTTTTTGTTTTGATAGCTGAAGCCATGTTTTTTGTTTTGTTTGTTTGTTTTGTTTTGATAGCTGAAGCCATGTCGCTAGACGCTTATGGGGAAAAACTCCTTTTTCTCAGAGGACTGAAGACTTATTCAATCACGCAGTGTAACTGCACGGCCATTGGTTCGTGCAGCACCTTTGCCAGGTTCTATAACTTGGATGTTCTGGCCTTGCAGACCCAGATTTTATCTGCTTAAAATGGCACACGCCTGTCTAGGCGGTCTAAGTCTCAGGCTCTGCTTGACTCTTCAGGAATGCTCTTGGCCCTATTACTAGTGCTGAGGCTGTACATACAACCGTTGGAACGATTTTCTGAAGGCTGGGCAGATACCTCAATGAGTTCAGCCCTCTTGCCTCCTGCAGGGCTCACCCTGCGCATAATTAGTCCCTCTGAGCCTTTTTCGCTCAAGGCAAGTTCATATCAGTCGTTCCTCTCTCATGGCACGACGGGATTGTATTGGTTCCCCATAAGCGTTTAGCGACGCAGTACGAGTTAAGTATCGATAGGAAACGTACTCGGTTACTTTCGTAACCACGGGAACAAGTACTGCTCGGGAACAAGTACCGAGGTTACGAAAGTAACCGAGTAAGTTTTGTTTTGTTGTGGTTTATTTTCTTTTCTTTTTGGTTTGGCTTGTTTTCATAGCTTAATGTTTTGTTTTGGTAGTTGGACCTATGTTTTTTGTTTTGATTTGCTTTTATTTTAGTTAGTTTTGTCTTGTTTTCATATCTTAGGCACACTTAGTCTGGCCACTTGTTTTTTTGTCTTGTTTTCTTTGTTTTAGTTTAAGTTTTGTTTTGTTTGATAGCTTAGGCACATTTGTAGTCTGGACGATGTTTTTTTTTTTTTTTGATTTGGATTTGTTTGGTTTCATTGCTTGGGCACACTTACCACATCTTTTGTTTTGTTTTGTTTTCTTTGTTTTGGCTTGGTTTGAGATTTGTTTTGTGTTGTTTTGCTAGCTTGATATTTGTTTAGTTTTTCTGGTTTGGTTTGTTTTTATAGCTTATGCCGAGTTCACACTGCACGATCTTCAAAGTCGTCGGGTCACTGTGGTTTTCACACTGCACGACTATCTGAGGTAGCAGTCAGTCGCTGCTGTGTTCACATTGCACGATGGATCGGCGACAGGAGGTTACACACGGCATGACTTTACAATAGGAAGAATCGCCGACAACTCCGTCTGGTCCGCAAACTACGTTTCACCACAAAACACACGCGAGAAGTGATAAGGAAATAACTCGAGAACCCGCGTGCGTCAGACCGGAGTTCTCGAGCAAGACTGGAATTATAAAATATATATATAGCCCGCAAACTGTCTGTAAGCTGATTTCCAGCTACAAGGAGAAAAAGAAAAACAGATTATGCAGGAGGGAGATGCAGGGAACAGGGATTGGGTGTTCTGCAAAGAGAGTTGGAGGTAAATAATTTTGCAGTAACTGTTATGCTGATGTTGTGGCTGGTCAAGCAAATGTTTGTGCTTGTTTCTGTATGATATAATTGTTCATATATCTATTAAAATACGGATATTCTGGTCTTTAACTCCTCCCCGAACTTCCCTCTGCCCTGTATCTTGGTCTCTCATTGGCTGTAGGTCATCACCGATGTAGTTTTCAGTCAGAAATCATTGCACACAGCGTGATTGTGAATCGCCGACAGCTCCAGATATTTAGCATGCCAAATATTTTGCGGTTGTCGGCGATTCCCTCAGATCGCGTCTTTGATAATTCACACTGCGTGATTGTCACTCGCGTGAACGAGCACTGATTTGCCTCCGATTTTGGGCATTTGTCGGCGATTTCGCAAAACCTGTTGGCGAGTGAAAAATCGGGCTAAAATCGTGCAGTATGAACTCGGCATTAGTCTGGCCCCACACTTAGTCCTTGTTTTTTTTTTTTTCACAGCTTAGACACTCATTCTGACCCCAAATGTTTTGTTTTATTTTTAGTTTGGTTTGGTTTGATATTTGAGGGGTGATAAGATTGAGTGTTTAGAGATGAATTGTTAGCGTGCTTGAAGGTGTTGTGCAGAGTAACCGGTGCTCAGTGGGTGTATCAGTGGTAAGGTTTGTACAACAAGAACATCCTCTCTAAACTAATTCAAAATGTAAGGCCACTCCATCCTTGATGTCAGGTCCATTTGAATGGCTTGGCTTGTCTAAATCATGTTTTAGGATCAGTGAGATTGGCTTTGTAGTGCATCGGTGTGGAAGAGCATGGTCTGCTGGTTTATGATGTGGCTTCTCATCTCTCGGGGTTGTTTGATCACCTTCTCTTTATTTCTTTCAGTCTCTCTCCGCAGCAAGCTGCTTGCTCACATCCTAGATGCCATGCTGAGATGGTGACTGGGGCAGGTGGCATCATGTCACACCTGGTGCTGACACACACTATACCAACACACACATTTTCACCCCTCTGTGCTCACTCACCATGAGTAGATGCAATTTTAGCCTCTTTTTGCTTCTCTTTTATCTTGCCCTACATGTGGCATGTGGTGCTGCAATTTGCACCCTAGTCACTATTGTTCTGTTTGGCTGGATGGGATGTGCCAGACAGGGCTAGTTTAAGCACAGTCCAGTCTGGCCCCATGAGTTTGTTTTTGTTTGTTTTTTTGGTTTGGTGTGATTTTTGCTTTGATGGCTTAGGCACATATTATAGTCTGGATGCATGTTTTTTTTGGTTTGAATTGTTTGTTTTGTTTTGTTTTGTTTTGACAGCTTAGGCACACTTTGTAGTCTGGCCCCGTCTCTCTCTCTCTCTCTCTCTCTCTCTCTCTCTCTCTCTCTCTCTCTCTTTAATGGTTTGTTTAGTTTTTTGTTTGGTTTGTTTGTTTTGTTTTGATAGATTAGGCACACTTGGCAGTCTGGCTCCATATTTGTTTTGTTTTGGTTATTTTATTTTGTTTTAGTTTGTTTTGGTTGGTTTGTATTGCTTTGTTTTGTTTTGTTTTGATAACTTAGGCGCACATTGCATTGTTTAGACCCTTTTTAATTTAATTTAATTAAATTTTTTAATTTTATTTCATCTAATTTTATTATTTTAATCACACATTTTTAGAACAAAATTTCTTCTTGTTTTTTTTTTTTATTAACTTGGAGAATTGCACAAAATTATGATGCAAACTGCCAGGTTTTGTGTCTTGCTCAAGGACACTCTGCAGGGGACAGTCTCTGGGTGTTCATAGTGTCTGAATCTTGTGGAGAAAAACATTTAGATAATGACAGACAAAGTCATGCTGTCACTGGCGGCATATCTGGACATCAGTTTACCAACTGCAGTTTCTTCATGCTTTTATATATTTAATTATTTATTTATATTAACATTAATATTATACCAGATATTACCACGGCTTGTTTTGTTCATTTTAAGCAGTGCATTCTTTCTGTGCCTGGTTTGCTGTACAGTATGTTTTGATTCCCATTTCACTTGAAGAACCTTATTTGAACAGCATATCTTTTCTACAAACAGCCAGATCAATTTGGAAGTATGATTAATGTATAATACTATGATTATTCCAATACCATATTACAAAATTTGGGTTGGTTAATTTCAATTAAGCATATTTTTGTTCAGTTTAACTTCCCAGTTTATGATATAACCAATCAGAGATGAATTCAGTGCTTTATGTGGTTGAGGTAAAAACAGTCTCAATAAGAGCAAAATGGCCTATTTTATACACTTGACAAAAGAACAAAAGGGATTTATTAAAACCCAGGAGAACAAAGTGTCCTTGGGAGCCCGGTGAGAGAGAGAGAGAGCGAGTGAGGGAAGTTTGTGTTCAGTATGGGCTTGCGCATGTGTGTATGAGTGTTTCTTGCAGGACCAAGGCAGTGGAGTGACGGGAAGAGTGTGTGAAATGGTGTTTCTATAAATAGCACTGCTGTTTCTCGGCCTCATTGAGGCACTTCACCTGTGCACCTCAGATTAGGAGTCAGGATTTGCTGTGAGTGCCGTTACTCACGGTCAGAGATTAGAGCGCTTGTGTTTACCTGTGTGTTTGCTCTGATAGTGTTGCTGGAGATGAACGTGTGTGTGGCTCAGGATAGATACAGATAAAATATGACATTTCCCCAAAAGGACAAAGGGAATTTGAACATTTTAGGTTATTTTCCAACATAATATTTGAAGAAAAGTTGGTTTTAAACATCTTTGTGCCACTTTTATTGATAGAAAGGTCAACAGAAAACAGAAGATGATGTGTAAACACAATTAAAGCATGTCATGAGCCAGATTCGAACTCATGTGTCAGAGCGAACCAGTAGGCCACAGCAAGATTTTTGATTTCTAAGCTGGATGAGACTTTGGTTATTCAAACAGACTCCGTTATGAGAGCGGTTCACCTGATAAGCTCTGCTCAGCGAGTGCTAAAACCCCATGCAAATGCTGAAATGTAATTAAAAGATGATGTAATACAGAGGAAAAATGAATCTTCTGAGTAGGATGTTTGTAATACAGGGAATAAAGCTGCTAAGTTTGGTTACTTTTGGTTTGAGCTGGTGATTATGAAAGTGGTGAACATAAGAGTCACCCTGGCCTATAATGAGAGCAGTGATCAATACTGTATACTGTTTAATAACCTTCCATTCATTTGAGGTCTGTAGCTCAGTTGAGTGGATTATGACACGCTCAAAAAAAACTGGGTGACATCTGGATGCATTTTTAGTCAGATTCAAGCAATACTTCTGATCAAATCTATATTTAAGATGGATGTTTCTCTTCACCCTGTCTGTTGTGAGAATCATCTTTCGACTGTTTGCTTGTAGGGAAGTGGTGAGAAATGCGAGGTCAAAGCCTTCACAGCACTCTGTTAAATGTAGGACCCTAAAAAAATAAGTTAGTTGATGACAAATCAGACCAAGAAAAAAACGTTTAAAATATCTAATTTAAATGTTTTTAGAAATGTGCTCTTTGTATTCATATTAGTTCATCTGATTTTTTTTTTTTAATTTAATGACATACAATTTCTTTATAAAAACATATATATTTTTTTAATTGGATTTAAAGTGTTTTTAATAGCAAAAATCATAAATGATTAATTAATAAACATTAATTTATAATTTTTTTTTGGAAGTTTCCCTGACCATAAAAAAGGTAAATTATCTGATATTTTACAATAATAGTTGCAATTTATTTTTTTAGGTGTCCTTGTTACAGTGTAATTACACAAATAAGTACAGAGTAATAATGATTAACAGCATGTAATTGCTTATATATTATGCATAATTTACTGTTACTATAGTAAGTACATGTAACACAGAACCTGTAACACCTAAAATAGTGTTACGAAGATTGAACTTAATTGACATATTATTATTATTATTAATACTATTATTATTATTATTATTATTATTATTATTATTATTGTTGCATTTTTAATATATTTTTTAAATGAATAGATCTGGCAGAAAAATTGTTCATCTTACAGTATCATTGACTTTTGTAATAATCATTTGTAAGGTAAATAATTTACACTAGTGAAGTTATTGTTTTTTTGTAATTATATTCTAAAATATGATTACAATTTAAAATAACTGTTTTCTATTTTTGAATATATTTTAAAATGTAATTTATTCCTGTGATGCAAAGCTGAATTGTCAGCATCAGTATGTTTTAGCATCAGTATTCAGTGTCACATGATCCTTTAGAAATATTCTAATATGCTGACGAGTAGTGTACATGCAAATACATACAAGGGGCTATTTAGTATTACGACATAATTTTATGAACTAGTTCATAGTATGTCCCAATACTAGCAAACTGTCTTTAACCTTAGTTATGATTTTTCATAAGACAGCATAATTTTGCTATCTACTGTCTGAAACTCCTGCTTGCCTGTGATGCTTTAAAATGTTTCCTAGGTAGGCGTCTCACTAGGGTTTGGAACAGAGCCTTAAACTCTGCAGCTTGTGTGTTTCATGTGGATGTGGTCTAATACTCTTTTACCTGCTGCATGCTATCGATTTCGCAGCCGTTGGCTTGTGTAGGTCCACTCCGGGCCGCGGGCGTAAGAGCATATGCTGCACTGCAGCTCTTTATGAATGAAAAGCTCAGGAAGTTTCTTCCCCCTCCTGAGCCTTCTGGCCTCTGTTTCTCTCTCCGGCGCTCGGGCTCTTTATCGCTCTCTTTCAGTCGGTGACTCACAGGAAGTGATGACTCCAGCAGCGCAGCACAACACTGAGATACAGAGATGACTTTCAGCTTTACCATGATGCTCTGCAGTCGCATGTATTCATAACTAATATGATGACTCACGCTATGACTGTACAGATGGTGCATTAGTGATGTCATAACCTCATTTAAATATAGCTCAAAGACATCAGAAGAGGTGGCGTTGTGTAGTGGTTGAGACTCAAGAAGGTTACTGGTTTGTTTGCAATTTATGATGTTTATTTGAATCTGTAATATTTTAATATGTATAATTGATTTTTATAGTTTTTAAAATTGTAAATAAAGCCAGAGATTATTGGATAATCTGATATCACTCCATCAATAAACACGCATCAGGTGACAATGCAGTGTTAATATACTTTCAGCAGTCAGAATAAAAGAAAGTGGAAATATATATCGATGGAAATATTTCAACACTCTCATGGCAATTTGAAGTTATTTTACATTTTGGAGAATTTGTGGTATATTCGTACAGACTCATTCGTATGTTTTTGTATGATCTGCTTACGCCCAGCTGACATTTAGATTTAGGGATGGACCTTTTAGTTTTTTTCTAAAAATCGTACGTTTTTGTACGAAACAATTGGAGAATGTGTGGTGAATTCGTACAGTCTCATTCGGACATTTTTATACGATCTGCTTACACCCCACTGACATTTAGATTTAGGAATGGACCTTAGTGCTTAATTTTTTCTAAAACATTTACATTTTTGTACGAAACAATTGGCGAATTTGCAGTAAATTCGTACAATTTCATTCGGATGTTTATATACGATCTGCTTATGCCCCAGTGATGTTTAGATTTAGGGATAGACCTTAGTGCTTAATTTTTTTCTAAAAATCTTATATTTTTCAAATGAAACATATTTTGGTATGTTTTTCGTATTAAACAATTGGCGAATTTGTGGTAAATTCGTACGGTCTCATTCGTATGTTTTTGCACGATCTGCTTACGCCCCACTAACTTCAGATTTAGGTGTGGATCTTAGCGCTTATTACAAACATTCATACAAATTTGCCACCAATTCTCCAAAACATAAAATAGTTAAATTTTCTCATTAAATGTTTTCACAAAGAAAACAATCAAACTCCAGATTCTGATTCCCTATCCCTAAAATCTTATCCTTAAAAATTATTCCAGGACCTGGAACATGTACTACTTATACGCTACAGACAGCAACTTCATTCCAAGCACTCATGCACCAGTTTACTAAGTTTACTATGTTGTCTCGGGGTGTTGTTGTTGTTGATTGTGTGGTTTAGCGGTGTTTGTGTTAGTAGCGGTGCTGGGGGAGTGTTTTATAGGGCTCAGAAAGCTCTGGAAATCAACAGGAAAAGCAAGTTCAAGCACATGCAAATTTCCACCCGCTAGTTGTTTGGTTTTCAGCGTTCTGCCGCGAACAACTTGACGTGTGGTGCTTCACGTTGCTTTGATTGGCAAACAGAGACGTTCCTCTTCGTAAATCTCATGCGTCACGCTGAAACTTTGGAAGCCACTTCCTTGTCTGATTTTGACTCCTCCCCATCCTTGCTGCTCCGAGAGGATTCGGGAAAGGGGGAGTTGAATTGATCTTACGGCAAACGATGAGCCCTGAATCCCTCATCGGTTACATAAAATGGTAAATTATTAAGTTAGTGATGTGAGAGGGAAAAGTTCCACCCCTCAGCTGCACTCTGCCAGCCAATCAGAGCGCAGCACGGCTGTATTTGAGTCACGGTAGTGCGTTTCTTTTGCGTGGTTGGCAGATGTATTGTGCTGTAATCTTCCCCAAAAAGAGATGAGGGGGTTTAGAGCTGCCTTGCCTCAAATTTAGTAACTTCTCGCTCCTCTTTCCTTCCTTCCATCAGGTTTCTTTACAATAAATGCCTATCTGAATGCTTTTTCTTTTGTGTTTTGTGTCTTTGTCTGTGCTTTCATCCCAAATACTGACAAATAATCAATAAAATGGCTGTTAATTAAATTCAGATGGTAGGTTTCTGCTTTATAAGTCATTGATTTCTTAGCCCTCTGCTCATAAAGGCTGCTCTCATCTGCTGCAGTTAAGCGGTGAATGAATGAAAGTCCCAGATTTGGGAGCGCTGGGATTTGCAGCGGTGAAAGATTTCCTCCTCTGCTGGTTGGAACTGATTAATTTAGACTCATATGATAGCAGCGGCGCTGGTTTGTGTTACGGTACGCGTGGTGTGCGATCGGGTCGGGAACAGAGGGGAATTGATAGTGACAGATTCTACGCACCTGCAATTAATTCTCGTGGTCCGTGTGAAGCTCTGATGAGCAGGTCATGCATGAGAGAGAAATGTCCTCTATATGTGTGGAGATGCACACATAGTGTTTCTGGTGTGTGTGTGTGTGTGTGTGTGTGAGGCTCTTTGGAAATTTGCCTTCATATTATTTGTGGTTTCTTGAGTTTTCTCTCTTTGAAAGACACTAACCTGTTGTGATCATGTTTTTTTTTTCTGCTCATGGGACGGAAACCAGAGGGAAAGAATGAAAGGTGAAAATAAAATGGTTTGAAGTCATTTACATGCTAAATTTGTTCATACTTTTATAATTTATTAAGTATTTGGGCAATTCATGCATACAAATATGTGGATTTAATTTCATAACTTAAAAATGCATTCTCAGAAACAATCAAGTTTTTATCTTCTTTTAACCACAAATGTTTTTTTTGCAGTTATCTATAATAGATATAATATTTTAAATAATAATTATACATATTATTTTATTTGTAAGTAATAATAATAGTAATTAGACTTAATAGTAATAATTTAAAAAGTGACTTTTGTTCATTATTATAAGTAGCAGTATATATTTGTAAAATTTTTTGATTATTTGTAGTTTAAATCAATTGTATTAATTATTTTTTTTATTAAAGTTATCTTATTAAAATGAAATGATGCATCAACAAATCATAAATAACAATATTCATTAATACAATATGGTTTAAACGGTTATATTTGTTATGAATTATCAAAATATATACTGTTAATAATAGTAATAATAATAATACTTTACCTCATAATGGAATATGATACTCTAATTTCTAATTAATTACTACTTTTATTATTTAAAATAAAATAATATGCATTAATAAAAGTAGCAGTTAATTAGATGTAATAGCAATAATACAAAATCAGATGCTTTAAAATATAGTATTATAATTGTATTAATGATTATTATTTTATTATTATTTTGATAACTGATAATATATTATTATTATTATTATTATTATATCAATTCTATATTGTTTATAATAATATTGTAAGTAGTAAAAGTAGTTTTAATTAGGCATAATAATAATATTAAAATAATATTACATCTTTTGTAACAGTATATATTGTGATAATTATTAATAATATAATTTTTTAAATTAATGATAATTTATGAATGAATTTTATTTGACTAAAATCATTTAAAACAAACAAAAATATTTATTTATTTATTTATTTTGCTTGTGCTCTTTCTATATAATAAATGACACTTGGTTTGATTTAGATTTCTTGTTCTCATGCAGTGATATTTGTACATTTATTACATGTGACTTCAATGTTCAAATATGTATGTGACACTGTATTATGCACTTGACATCTTCAGTATCATATTCCATTATGATATTAAACATTCCTTTTCTTTGATGTCTTCTTTGACAGAAAGTCTTACACTCAAAAGATTTACACTGTCATCCTGTCAAATAACTTTATATCCGTCCATCACATTATATAATAACTCCACAGTTCACCACACATGAAGTGCTAGATGAAACAGACTCAGCGTCCAGCTCTTAACCATTGAGGTGTAATGCACTTTAACAGTTGGTTGGTGACCTCTAAAGTTAGCAACTTGTTTACCACACCATGACCGTGTTTCACCCTGTTTTTTCGGTCAACAGCATGTGTCAGAAATGACTTCTCGCCTCTTGTAAGAAGTACGCAAGTGTGGAGGTCATCTGTGAATCAGTCATAACATATTATCTCACCCTTTTGATGCTCTTTGAAGCTGTTGTTTGGTCTCATGCACAAATCAACAACTCCATACTGTATATAACAGGATATGGAGGGGAAGGTTTGTTTTAGGTCAGTGGATAAAGAGGTTTGTGGGTCATTTTTCACTGATGTGTACCTTGACTTCATCAACTAGTTTCCACCTCACTGGTTACCTCAAAATCTTCACATTTCATATCTGATCTTACTTCCCACTTTGAAACAAAGCCCGCAGAAAACCACACGTCACCACCGATCCCGTCTTTAATTAAATGAAAGTAGGTGAATGGATTTCATCAGATAGGTTTTTCTCTCGTTTGTCAGTGTTATTGGGTCTTTTTGTATCAGATGGGACTCATTTGGAAGACAAATTGCATCTTGTCCCTTCCTTCCTGATCACCGGGCGCACCAGGGACTCCTTCTGAATGCTAACAGGGATGTTTCTGTCTGATAGCATTGAGGCTTAAGGTACCCTGTTAGTGAATAATTGACACCCTAGTTAGGCTTTTAGGTTATTGGCATCAAGTCAGGTCTACTTTATGACTTATTCTGGCCAAGAACGGACTGACTGACACATAAAGCCACCAACCCCAGTTCAGGTTCGTATGTGAAATCTAGGGAGGGTTAATGGGAAATTATGCATTGCAATAAAGCACAATATACAGTTTTGCTAAATGTAGTGGCATTAACCTTATGAACTTTGCCTCTCAATTAGTGTTCATTGTAGCATATGTACCTTCCTAAATATGGCTTTGTGTGCTGGCGTACTCATAAAAAACACTTACACCTAGAAACGGCATAAACATGACAAGCTGTAAGCTATTCATTTAAAAGTAGTGCAGCTACATTTAAGGTAGTACTGGAGAAAAAAAAGTTTCGTTTAGTTAGGTCAAAAACAAAAAAGTAACTAGTGTTATTTGACAGTTAAATGTAATACTACTATGTATTATTTTTTTTAAATTGACATTTAGTATGTATATTTGGTATAATAGTGTTTTAAAAATGTATTAATACAAAAAAAAAAAATCTACCTAAAACCTAAAAATCTCACCAAGGCTGCATCCAAAAAAAAAAAAAAATATATATATATATTTTTTTTACTTATTTATTTGAAATAGAAATATTTGGTAACATAATATATGTCCTCACTGTAACTTTTGATCAATTTAATGGTCCTTGTCAAATAAAAGCATTAATTTCTTCTTTTTAAGAAATCTTACTTAACCCCAATACCCTTTGTTTATTAATTAATTTATTTGAATTAACAGTGCATACATATTTTAAGCCGGCTCTTGCCACATTTATCTTTTAATGATTCATGAATGTGCCTCTTTTCCTTATTCCCTTATATCTTTTCCCAGCACACACTATTAACCCATTAACCTTCATCATTCATCAGCCTCGCTAAAGGTCACTTCCTCCCCGTCGCGTCGCACCGTTACTCTGACCACGAACCGAGGAACATGTGTAGAAACCATGGCCATGTGTGTCGATCGCTGTGTCTGAATGTCTCTTTTCTTTGTATTTAATCAATTCAATTAAAAAAATTTCCCAATTGTAATTCTAGTCAAGGTTTCTTGCACCAAAACCAATCATAATTCAGTTTCTCACGACCTTCTTTCTGACGCTTTGAATTGAAGTCAACATGAAATGCGGTTCCCCACTCATTTCATTTAGATTACATTTTTGAGTGAAATTAAAAATGAATTGAATGAATTGAAATTAAAAATGACTGAATGAAGCCTTAAAAATAAAGATTTCCGAAAACAAACACTTTTTTCCCCCATTGGAATCATACATACCAATGAATTATTCATAACTGATCTCATCTTTAACATACTGATCTGTCCCTTTAAGACTTCTGTGTAAATGAGCTCTGTTTTGATTGGCTAACTCATGCGTAGCAGCATCATTCGCACTGTCGTTCATTTGGAAGTGTAAACACTGCGTGACAACACCAATTACTTTGTGCGGATCATCATATCTGAATCGTGTGTTGAGACTGAACACACACACTTACTCGTCAGGATTTTCCCTATGATTATTTCATCTGGTCTGATCTCTGCGAGACTCGCGGCTGTCATGAGCTCCGTCAGCCTTCTGTGCAATTTAGAGGCTTGACAGGCAATTTGAATCGTTCATCCCATTATTTTCATAAAATATACATAAATTCATGGAGTGTAATAGCCTGCTTCTCTTGACTACTGTCTAATTTATGGACAAATTAAATAATTATGTGCATTAGAGTAACACAGGAATATTTTATTTTGACCAATTTGTCCAAGCCGTCAAACCCAGAGTTTGAAGATTCAGGAACTGATGAAGGTCGCATCTCATTCTGGAAACAACAGCATTGTATTTCCAGTTTATGCGTTTCATTTCTTTAATCCAGTATTCTGCACTACAGAGCCAAAACTGCAAAAACTGCATCTCCATCCAAGTACTAATTGACTACATTAACACACTGATGAGAGTTATTTGCTAGTTTTGGTCATTTTCATTATGGCAGGGATTTTATTATCATTATTATTATTATTATGAAGAGTGTCTAAATTTTCCATACATGTTTAATAATTTTATGAGCATGCATAATTATCCATAAACCTGTGAGTGCTTGCATAACAATAATATTAATAAATTAATAAAAATCTATATCAAAATAATATGTAAGTAATTATATAATTAAGTAATATATTATATTATATTATATATGCAAACCATATACAATTATATAGCATGCGTAATTATCCATAAAGCCTGGACTACCTGCATAATAATAACAATAATAAGTAAAAATGATATTATTAAATGATTAAAAATCAATATTAACATAGTATTTATTAATGTTAATTATGTTAATTATATTATATTATATTATTATAAAAAGACAGGTCCAGGTAAAGTTTCTCTACAGACGTGAGGGTTAAATTCCTGAAAGCAGACGGTTTGACTCTGTCATAATAAGGACAGCGGTCCTGCCGCAGAGAACTATTACAACTCATCTGCCCATTCTGATCCAGCTCTCATCCATCATGTGAAAGTCAGGGGCCGCGCCGTTCACCGGGAGCCAAATAACCTGATTCACAGCCAGAGTTTCTCTGTGATCAGTCTCCGTCAGTCACTGCTGAGGAGCATCAGACCTCGTTTAACAGCGCAGATGCTCTGAAAACCTTTGACTCACAAAAAATCAGCGATTTAGATCAGTGATTTCCAAACACTACAGACTTCAATGCATTGTTCACCTAAAAATAAAAATATATATGTTGCAAATTATATTTTGTTATGATCACTAAATGTTATCATGACCAATAGTATAAATATATACTGTTTTGTGTGTGTGTGTGTGTGTGTTTTAAAGCATTCAAAATAAAGCTTCAATGTAGTTCTTGTAGTACTTTTAAAATATTGTATAGACAGATTATACTCTCTATACCAGTGTTATTTCAGTATTATTGAAATATTATATGCTATTATATATTTTTTCAATATTTTGAAAAAAAAAAATCAAAAATTAGATTTTATTTTAATATTTTCTCTTGTCACTTTAATTTTAGTTTTAGTAATGTTTGTTTTGTGTTTTTGTCATTTTTAAAAACATTTCTTAAACATGCTTATATATTTTTTTAATAATTTGTATGTGTTCATTTTAGTGTATTTAGTTTTAATTATTTTAATATTTCACGTTAAACTAAATGAAAATGAGAAATGTTGCCTTGGCAAGTAGCTGTTTATTTATTTATTTTATTTTTTTCCTCAATTATGGCTTTAGATTTAGTATTAATTAACTTTAATAACCCTGCTCTTAAATGATACCGGTATAGCCCTAGTAAAAAATACTAAACTAATTGTCCATTAAATGTATAAACTTATAAAGTTATAAGTTTAATGTATAAACTTATTATATTATATTATATATGCAAACCATATACAATTATATAGCATGCGTAATTATCCATAAAGCCTGGACTACCTGCATAATAATAACAATAATAAGTAAAAATGATATTATTAAATGATTAAAAATCAATATTAACATAGTATTTATTAATGTTAATTATGTTAATTATATTATATTATATTATTATAAAAAGACAGCTCCAGGTAAAGTTTCTCTACAGACGTGAGGGTTAAATTCCTGAAAGCAGACGGTTTGACTCTGTCATAATAAGGACAGCGGTCCTGCCGCAGAGAACTATTACAACTCATCTGCCCATTCTGATCCAGCTCTCATCCATCATGTGAAAGTCAGGGGCCGCGCCGTTCACCGGGAGCCAAATAACCTGATTCACAGCCAGAGTTTCTCTGTGATCAGTCTCCGTCAGTCACTGCTGAGGAGCATCAGACCTCGTTTAACAGCGCAGATGCTCTGAAAACCTTTGACTCACAAAAAATCAGCGATTTAGATCAGTGATTTCCAAACACTACAGACTTCAATGCATTGTTCACCCTTTTAAAATATTGTATAGACAGATTATACTCTCTATACCAGTGTTATTTCAGTATTATTGAAATATTATATGCTATTATATATTTTTTCAATATTTTGAAAAAAAAAAATCAAAAATTAGATTTTATTTTAATATTTTCTCTTGTCACTTTAATTTTAGTTTTAGTAATGTTTGTTTTGTGTTTTTGTCATTTTTAAAAACATTTCTTAAACATGCTTATATATTTTTTTAATAATTTGTATGTGTTCATTTTAGTGTATTTAGTTTTAATTATTTTAATATTTCACGTTAAACTAAATGAAAATGAGAAATGTTGCCTTGGCAAGTAGCTGTTTATTTATTTATTTTATTTTTTTCCTCAATTATGGCTTTAGATTTAGTATTAATTAACTTTAATAACCCTGCTCTTAAATGATACCGGTATAGCCCTAGTAAAAAATACTAAACTAATTGTCCATTAAATGTATAAACTTATAAAGTTATAAGTTTAATGTATAAACTTATAAAGTTAAACAAAAGAGTAATTTTCAGTACAGTATATTTGTAGCATTTAAATACCTGCACATGCATGACGTCATCATAACATTTAGATGCAGGACGCATCATTGAAGGCTTTGCATTAACAGTCAATTATATTAAGAATAGAAAAGCTGTCCGAAACGAACTATTATGAATAACACATTTAGAAAAGGGTCCTCGCCACACAATTCTGGCTTTTGTCTGTAGCTAATGATAAAATTCTAGCTTGATAAAGCATGAGTTATTTGTGCTTGTGTGTGTGTGTGTGTGTGTGTGTGTGTGTGTGTGTGCGTGA
>NW_015555873.1:174952-201343 GCF_001515605.1 Sinocyclocheilus anshuiensis
ATTACAACTCATCTGCCCATTCTGATCCAGCTCTCATCCATCATGTGAAAGTCAGGGGCCGCGCCGTTCACCGGGAGCCAAATAACCTGATTCACAGCCAGAGTTTCTCTGTGATCAGTCTCCGTCAGTCACTGCTGAGGAGCATCAGACCTCGTTTAACAGCGCAGATGCTCTGAAAACCTTTGACTCACAAAAAATCAGCGATTTAGATCAGTGATTTCCAAACACTACAGACTTCAATGCATTGTTCACCTAAAAATAAAATCATCAACTCATTGAAACCCACTAACTTTCTTCCACGAAACACCTGGAAGAGAAGTTTTGAATAATATGCGTTTTTTAATATCTATATCTATATCTATATATATATATATATATATATATATATATATACTACACACAGTAACTTTATCAGGAAGAGTGTAAAATATAAGTATAAATGCAGTTATAAAAGTATAAATGCTGTTTCATTCAGTACATTTCTTTGTAAAGTGCAGTTCATGTGAGGATCTTGGTCGTCGAGCTGTAATTAATTGCAACAGCTCTGTAGGGATTGTAGAAAGGGTGTGTGTGTGTGTGTGTGTGTGCGTGATCTGCATTAGTACAAGTCAGTGGTTTGCTGGCAGACATTTCGCCCTTTCACAATACATTTGCAGGGGTTTTAATTGCAATTATGTATTCAAGAAACCCCAATTATATTTGAATAATTATATATTGTTCCTCGATTTGCATAAAAGGGCAATTGTTAATTTACATTAAGAAAAAAAAGGAGGAAATGAATGTTTTCTCTTAATTTCCTTCATTTTCCAATTTCCTAAACAAACAGAGTGTCACAAACAAAAGGAGGGATGGCTGAATCTCATTTCAAGTGTAAAGGCAAATTTTGTAGCCTCTGTTTTTCCATCCAAACATGAATGCAGAGCTCCAATTAAAGGCGTCACGTCCGTCTTTGAAGCGTCTCTGTGTGCTTCTGCTGTGGTTTAAAGCCTCTCTGCTGGAGTGGACAGCGTTGAGGAGCTCAAACTGTTTGAGTGCTGCTCTTCTGCCTCTCTCAACCTGATGTCAGTGTGTCCCATTTACAGTAATCACACTCTCTCTCTGTGAGGCCGCACACAAAGCTTGCCTTCTCAAGCCTCCATTTCATCTGTAGAGGACAGAGATGGAGTGCGTATAGGGCCCTTTATGACAGGAATGAGCTTTGTGACCATAATGGTGATGGTGATTATGAATGTTATTATCTTTTTGTAATCCATTGGTCCAAAAATATTCTGTCAGGTGAGTGTTGAGCAGAAAGCTTACTGCAGCTTCATCAATGAGCATCAAAGAACTTACTGGTTGATTGGATTAAATGGCTGTTTTGTGACCATAATGGTGAGAACTGTGGAACGCAAAAGAAGATATTTTAAAGAATGTTTCAGCTGGTTTTGTCAATAAGTCAATAAGGTCCAAAGCGACTATAGATGTGTTTCCATTACAGATTTGCGCAAAACTTTTGTGATATTTTATAAATGTCGATAAAAAACTATCGCGAAAAGACGGTGTTTCATTAACCGATGTTATGCGACTAAGACGTAATTTTTTCCTCTCGTGATAAGTCATGACGAACGATTAATTGCTGCAGCTTTGCAGGGATTGTAGAAAGGATTGGGAAAATTGCTTTCAGGGCAAATCCTTTTGATTCGTATCTTTCCAGATTTCAACCCAGTCATCTTGTTTTAACGTGACCATTATCTAATACCTCTGCAGGGGTTTACAGGTTTAAGCATTGTTAACTTTTTATAAGCATTAAAAGTATTTTCAGAATTATTAACTAACTAGAACTGGTAGAACAAGTACTAGTGGAAAATTTGACACTATCTAATGATTAACAGTAGCTAGTATATAAATCAGGGTTCAAAAAGCTTGTGTATAAATATATTTAACAAAAATTATGCCAATATAGGTATTGGTACAGATACATAACTGTATTTCATGCACAGATATATATATATATAATGGTGAGAACTGTGGAACGCAAAAGAAGATATTTTAAAGAATGTTTCAGCTGGTTTTGTCAATAAGTCAATAAGGTCCAAAGCGACTATAGATGTGTTTCCATTACAGATTTGCGCAAAACTTTTGTGATATTTTATAAATGTCGATAAAAAACTATCGCGAAAAGACGGTGTTTCATTAACCGATGTTATGCGACTAAGACGTAATTTTTTCCTCTCGTGATAAGTCATGACGAACGATGTTTGTAGGTTTACTTATCGCAGCAACCGCACTAGCCATTACTTTTAATTGAAGGAGACATAGGCATGTATCTTTAGCGAAGCAGTGTAGAGAGCCGCTTCTGAAACGTGCCGTGGTGCAGCTGGTATAAACACAAGCATTGACTATAGTGGACGTGATCTGCTCCGGTGGCCGTGTCGGAGCCGTGATGCGTCACAGATGTGTACAGTGTAAATAAGGGGTTATCCAAGCATTAACGGCAAGGAAACATAAGTGTTTATTGGAGGTTATAGTACATTAAAGAATGATCATGTGATTTTTACGTAGGCCAGGTGACCTGTAAATGCGAAAAAGTTTTGCAAAATTTTCCTTTTTCGAATTGCCTGAAAAACCACCTCATGCGAGCGTAAAAACTTGTTTTTTTGCGATATATGGGAGTTTTTGCGAAATTGACATGTTTCCATTGCGCGTATTTTCAATTTTCAATTTCAATCTGCACAATTTGAAGAGTAATGGAAACGCAGCTAATGTAGCCGACAGACTTGGTTTTCATTGTATAAAACAAAGCAAAACACAAAATAACACAAAAAATAACACACAAAACACCACAAAAATACAAAACACACTGTACTGTTCTCTTTATATGTTTTGCTTTCCAAGCGTGCAATATAAATAAACAACAAGCCAAATTCTGTTCAAGAGCCAGGATATGAGCACCTTGCTCGTTTCATAGTCCAGTGTGTTGTTTACATTGGAAACCTCAATTGGCCATTGAACTGAGTAAAACTGTTAATGAAATGAAAGAAATATGGAAAATTAACAAAGTAACATCAAACTTATTAACAGTGTAACATGTAAAATGTATATAGATACATCGCTAACTCAGAAGTTAAAAGCATAATCAATACAGTGCGTTAGCCAATCGCTTTCATGCAGTACATGAAAAGTAATATAATTGGCTGTTGTCACTTTGACGGTTGCGTCAGCACCAAGCTTCAGACACGCCCTCTATCAAGCGTCGACGCTGACGCCCCGTGTGAATGTAACGTTACCCAACGTGCATCAAAATAAGTCCTCACATAGGAACTTACATGATAGCGGCAGGTAAAACCAAACCTATACAGAACATTAAACAATCATGGAAATATATTATTTATACATGCAAATGTCCATCACAAATTATACACAGCCTCTAACAGAGGCAGAACACACACAAATAACACACAACAATAAAAGAACACACAAAACCACAAAAAAATGCAATAAACACATATAACACATCCAAAACAACATGCAAAACAACACAACGAACACGCAACACAAACAAAACACACAAAACATGCTACAATACACACAACAACATGCAAAACAACACAACAAACATGCAACACAAATAAAACAAACACACAAAACATGCTACAATACACACAGCAACATGCAAAACAACACAACGAACACGCAACACAAAAAAAACAAACACACACACAAAACATGCTACAATACACACAACAACATGCAAAACAACACAACGAACACGCAACACAAATAAAACGAACACAAAACATGCTACATGTATACACAGCCTCTAACAGAGGCAGAACACACACAAATAACACACAACAATAAAATTGCACACAAAACCACAAAAAAAAATACAATAAACAGATAACGCATCCAAAACAACATGCAAAACAACACAAACAAAACACACAAAACATGCTACAATACACACAACAACATGCAAAACAACACAGCAAACACGCAACACAAACAAAACAAACACACAAAACATGCTACAATACACACAACATGCAAAACAACACAACGAACACGCAACACAAACAAAACAAACACACAAAACATGCTACAATACACACAACAACATGCAAAGCAACACAACAAACACGCAACACAAATAAAACAAACACAAAAATGCTACAATACACACAACAACATGCAAAACAACACAACAAACATGCAACACAAACAAAATATGCTACAATACACACAACAACATGCAAAACAACACAGCAAACATGCAACACAAATAAAACAAACACACAAAACATGCTACAATACACAACAACATGCAAAACAACACAACGAACACGCAACACAAAACAAACACACAAAACATGCTACAATACACACAACATGAAAAACAACACAACAAACATGCAACACAAACAAAACAAACACACAAAACATGCTACAATACATACAACAACATGCAAAACAACACAACAAGCGTGCAACACAAACAAAACAAACACACAAAACATGCTACAATACATACAACAACATGCAAAACAACACAACAAGCGTGCAACACAAACAAAACAAACACACAAAACATGCTACAATACACACAACATGCAAAACAACACAACGAACACGCAACACAAACAAAACAAACACACAAAACATGCTACAATACACACAACATGCAAAACAACACAATGAACACGCAGCACAAATAAAACAAACACACACACAAAACATGATACAATACACACAACAACATGCAAAACAACACAACGAACACACAACACAAACAAAACAAACACACGAAACATGCTACAATACACACAACAACATGCAAAACAACACGACGAACACACAACACAAACAAAACAAACACGCAACACAAAACAAATGTTCAATAAACAACCAAAACAAAGCACAGTACACAAAACCATATACAAAATGCAAAGCATGAGGGTGAGTAAATGATGGCAGTTTTCATTTTTGGGTGAACTATCAGTTTAAGAACATTATTCACACAAATGGGATGCACTTATAGAGTTCTGTCCCTTTAAGAGCACAGAATATCAGAGTAAGCTGCTTCTTATTTAGATCACACTGGCACTTCTCTGCCATATTCTTCTCCCTATTACAATAAAATCCTTTAAAACATGCAATAATATAACCATTTCCCCACACTTTATGGACTTCTGCACATCTTACAGTATATGTTTAATGATGTGTTCGATGTGTCCTTTAATGGTCTTCTCATTGATATTTGTACAAATGTATGAGGCTTTTGCTTGGTGGTGATATTTTGTACTTGTTGCGATTTGATCATAATTATTTTCTTCCAATAAAACAAGTGCAAGTAACTTTACAACTGTGTTACAAACCCCTGCTAAGTTTCAGCAGAAAATGAAAAAGGGGAATGCAGCATAAAGAGGACACGTGAATCCAAATGCCAAACGAAAATATTTATTTAACATAAAGAATAACATAAATGGAAACACGTATCCAAACAAGACGACGAGGAACACAAATGAACATAGAATAACTAGCAAAAACAATATACTTCCCCAAAACACGGGGCAGCTCTAAAGCATAAAGTCAACGAAAGGAAAACAAACCAAAAATATAAGGATTAAGAGAAAAGGTAATAAAACTTGTTTGCTGGTGGATCTCCTGTGTCTCTCCTGTGCCACTTCAACGTCCTTTATATAGGGAATCAATCACTCATTCCATGAGACGCAGGTGCACCAAGGCGGACCTAAATAATCAGACTCAAGGAGAAAGATTAGGAGAGACATGACGTCACATGAAAGAAGATAATCAAGGCTTAGGCCGTAACACTCCACCACCAAAAAGAAGAACCTAGTCTCCTTTTTACAAAAGAGACAGGTTCTAGGTGAAGCTCACCAGTAAAAGCAAACAAGGGGAAAAAAAAAAAAGATATATCGACACACGCACACACACACACGCAACCCCAGTGAAACTTAGTGGAAAACAAACAATTACCTAGCCCCGAGAAAGAGCATCTGCCACGACGTTATCAGTTCCCGCAGTCCAAACGCCATTCGAGTATATTGAAAGAAAGAATCAGGCGTCAAAAATGCAGAAACTTTGGAAGCACGTTCAGTAAATGGCACTTGCCAATAGCCTTTTAAAAGGTCTAATTTAGTAATGTATTGAGCCGTGCCCAGGTTATCAATACAATCTTCTATACACGGCAATGGAAATGCATCTGGTACAGTAACAGAATTCACTTTTCGAAAATCAGTGCAAAAACAAAATGTAACTGCCGCATTTTAACTTTCATATCCGCGTCAACCCGATACATTTCAAGCTGCTGCTGCAACTCAACTTTTCACGCCTGAGCTTTATCTTGCGTCTCCAGCTGTAAACGAGCCAACTGTATTTTCAAACGAAAATCGACCTGAGATGTTGGTGAAGCTTTAGCAGAAAATGAAAAAGGTTCAAACTTAGGTATCGAAAAAGATGGTCCTACCTCCCCACCAACACCGAGAGGGTGTGCACCTGTGTTAACCGGAGTAACTGAATCGCCAACAGTAGAAAACCGTGGAGAGAGTTCCCCTTCATCCACCACAGCTGCCACCAATCCTGCTGATTCAGCAACATCATGCACTGAAGGTAACACATTTTTACTAATTAAACCAGCCAACAAACAAGCTTTTAAATCCTTCTTAAGCAATGTTTTAGAAACAGGAATTTCAAAATGTTGAGAAATAAGGAACAAATCGTCCTTTCTACACGTTTCTAACACTGCAGCATTAGGTTGATTTAAAAATTCATTTAAATCAAAAGTCGCCATTATAAATTATAAATTAGTAAACAAAACATAATATAATACAATACAACCGGCTCTGGACCTACACCTACCTAACCAAGATCTAACTATCTCCTCTCTAGTCTTCAGAGGGTACCAATTGAGAGGCAAGCCTCCCCCCCGGAATTCCTCCAAAAACAACAAACTAAAATAATAAACAAAACAACAAATCAGTAAACCGTTGCAAGAACCGGCGCTAGACACGGCCCCCCTGGCTTACTCTACCTACCCGGAGATCGCTGTATCACTATTATCTGCTCAACAAAGCAAAATTAAAAGGTTATCCCGGACGAGCCCCCAATTTATGTTACAAACCCCTGCTAAGTTTCAGCAGAAAAAAGAAAGGGGAATGCAGCATAAAGAGGACACGTGAATCCAAATGCCAAACGAAAATATTTATTTAACATAACAAAGAATAACATAAATGGTAACACGTATCCAAACAAGACGACGAGGAACACAAATTAACATAGAATAACTAGCAAAAACAATATACTTCCCCAAAACACGGGGCAGCTCTAAAGCATAAAGTCAACGAAAGGAAAACAAACCAAAAATATAAGGATTAAGAGAAAAGGTAATAAAACTTGTTTGCTGGTGGATCTCCTGTGTCTCTCCTGTGCCACTTCAACGTCCTTTATATAGGGAATCAATCACTCATTCCATGAGACGCAGGTGCACCAAGGCGGACCTAAATAATCAGACTCAAGGAGAAAGATTAGGAGAGACATGACGTCACATGAAAGAAGATAATCAAGGCTTAGGCCGTAACAACTGTTAAAATGTCCCGTTTTATATATAAATAAATTAGGCATTAAAGTGGTATTTCTTCATTGTTGGTGGGTTGGATGGCTGGTTAAATGATTGTTTGGAGAGTTAAATGAATGAGAGGTTATTTTGTTGGTTGGAGAAATATTACTTTGGTTGGTTAGTTTGTAGATTTGATTGATTCAACTTGTTTTTCTATTGATAAATCTGGTTCCAGATGGAGAATCTGGAGAAATAAAATGGGAGAGAAGGAAGGACAGATGATGATTGAAGTACACCTGAATGTTTTTGACCTTCATTACAAGTGTTTCTGCATATCAAGGGTTAATATAGCAGCAGCTAAACAAGTTCTTTACACTCTTGCATATGATATTTCACACAGAAGAGCTTTCTTGTTTTTCAGTGCCTCACATAATGATGAGCTAATCATTAGTGTTTGTATTATGAGTGCTGTCAAAAATCTCGGTTTCGTTTTTTGAAAAGTGTTTTATTTCCACGGCAAGATTGTCAAGGCTGTGTCGCTCTTGAAACAGAATCAGGACAAGTATAGTCACTGAAAACTTAATGGAGAAAAAAATCTTTAGTTCGGTGACAATAAGTGTATGAATGATATGATCACTGTAAAAAAATGACCGTGAATTTAACGGTAAAAGACTGTAAAAATGCTACAGTAAAAACCTGTTAAATGGTTAACGGTAAATTCCCCTACTACTGTGTGTGTGCGTGTGTGGTGCTGTTGAATACCGAGGGAATCCCGTGTGTCATTCTCTTTAGTGGTGTCAGTGAGTGAAGGTGCTGACAGGTCGTTAACACAGACGTGACATTACACTCCCTCTCACATGTCAAGATGAGTTTAAGCCTCTGCAGTGTGTACAGTAAGCCAATTATGTTTATCCATGACTTTTAGCCATCATATAAACATGTGAACTACTGCAAAATCTGATCGTGGAAAGTATTGTTATTCAGTTAATTTTCATAGAAGAGGGAATCTAAGAGTTTAGACCTCAAGTCAAGTCTCATGCTTAAATCCTCTTATAGTAGCTAACAAGCTGAATATGTTTAGCCGTTTCCATCCGATTAGCAGAACATGTGAAACATATTTCCATATGTTCTCGGGATGTTTGCCTTGTGTGGATTAGAGAGTCTGGGATCTGGAAATTATGAAATTAAATCCATTCGGTTTGGATCCGTTTGTTTATTTATTCATTATTTTTCCAGATTAGAATGACTAACTTATTCGCCTGATATTTTTTAAACGTATAATAATTTTCTGGGTCGATAATGATAATTAACAGCTAATTGTGGCCAATAAACAATTCTTTCTTAATAATTTCTAAATTAGACTTGATGCATTTTGGCGATTCATTCAAGAAATGTAATACTTTCATTCTGCAAGGATGCATTAAATTGACCAACATTGACAGTAAAGACATTTATAACATTAGAAAAAAATTCTGTTTTGTTTTTGTCAAAGAATATCATGAAAAAATAAAATCACAGTTTCCACAAAAATATTGATAATTAGAAATGTTTCTTGAGCAGCATATTAGAATGATTTCTGAAGGATCATGTGACTCTGAAGACTGGAGTAATGATGCTGAAAATACAGCCTTACATCACAGGAATAAATTACATTTTAAAATATAATTTTTTTCCATCAGATAAATGCAGCCTTGAGGAGACTGGGGAAAAAATTACTGCAAAATTGACCAGTAGTGAGTGTGTGCTTACAGTATAAATGTTTTTCTTTATTCCTTTTGAGCTGATAAGATATTTTATATTCTGTTGTGCAACAACAACAACAACAAAAAGGTTCAAATTATCTTATTAAAAAGTACCCTTTTTTTTACTAATATGAATAGCAATAATTAATGAACTTTAATTTAAAAAAGGAAATTAATAGTATTAGGAAAGTTCTTGCTTCAAATCTTGCTTCAGTCTGTTCTTTAGCGAATATAACAAACAACTTTGCTCATCCTCTGTAGTTATGAAGTGTGACTCCACATGATTGTCCAGTATGATGGAGCTCCGATCTGCTGCACAGAGACAGACACCCCCTAGTGAGAGGAACAACTGCTGCTAGTTACGCACGTCTCTCTCTGAGATGAGCGCTGTGAGAGAAAGCATCAGGGTCCGTGTGGAAACCCAGTATACTATGGAAGCGATCGCTGGATATTCCCAGGCAGATTACGGCATCAGCTTTAATCTCTGGATTTGCTCTGTAACTGAGTGCCGCACACGAGCGTGGGACTGTTGGAAAGTCTCCATTAGTCTTCTGTGTGATTAGCTCACTCATTCCTGGTATTCACATTCTGCCTTTCACTACTTACTTTACTTTTTAGTTGTCATTATGCTTTTTTTTTTGCATTTCTATCGCATCACACACACACACACACACACACACACACACACACACACACACACAAACTGTTGTAGAGGATAATAAAGCTGTTTGCATCATCAGGTTAAAGCCAAGCTCTGTGTGTGTGTGTGTGTGTGTGTGTGTGTGTGTGTGTGTGTGTGTGTGTGTGTGTGTGTGTGTGTGCATGCGCGCACTGCACTGTTCTGTGTAACTGCCGTTGATTCTGTGTTGGCAGCATCTTATTAAATTTCATGTACAAAGACAAACAAAGTGTCCAAGATGGAAAAAATAATAATAATCATAGTTTAAAAATCTTGTTCCAAACATGTGCTAAGTTTTCAGAAATGTACTTATGTTGGTTTCTTGTGATTTTGAAAAACTTAAAAAATGCCTTGCAAATGTCATATGGTGCAACCACCAAGTAAAAGTAATGACACTTTTTCCTTATTAATTACATGTGCGTGTACAAATATTAATTATTTTTAGAAAGTTTTAAAGTGTATTTTTCAAGGTAAAAAGTATGTTTTACAAATATAACGGCTTACCTATATCAGTGTGTTTTTCTGGGCAGTCACACCACATGACATTTACAACGTGAACTAACCTTGGCTAGTCATAAAAATGTATTTGTTTATTTGTGATGTTTATCCCCCTGCGCATTGGTTGCACCACATGACTGCTTCACTGCCTAAGACAAAATATTAAATGATTATGCCAAGCTACTCAAATGAATTTATATTGTGATATCAGGACAGTTGTATCAACCTAACAATTTCAAATTTATGGCCAAAAACAATTAATAAAACAAAATAATTTTAAAAGGTTTATTCAAGTTAGGGTTATTATCGTTAAATAAAACAAACTAAAATTATGTCCATTGAAATAAAACTTAAATATATATATATATTTGTGTATGTGTGTGTGTGTGTGTGTGTGTGTGTGTGTGTGAGATGAAAAATTTAAACTAAAATGAATAATATTGCCTTGCCTTGGCAATAGCAATTGATTGAATGAGTTCAAATTGAAGCACTAAAATTACTAATTACTACTACTACTAAATTACTAATTGGAAACAAATAAAAACTAAAACCATACTAAGACTAAAACTAAAATAAAAATAAATGAAACCCAAGTAGCATTTAAAAATAATTATAATAAACACTAAAATTAAAATAAAAACAGAAAATATCAAAATAAATGCGAAATACAAAATATCAATAAAAGCTATAATTGTAAATAATACTAAAATAATTGTACAGTGTGTGTACATTTGAATTTGAATGTGTTTTTCCATTATTAGATCTGGAAAAATCAAAGCGTGTCTCATAATTAGAACATTATGTGTTTATGTAGGGAAAGGAATTAATTAAAAACACAACTTTGTTCAATTCTGACAGAATTAAATTCTTTGAAATAAATTTACCTGACTTCAGGGAAAACTACACTCTTAAAAATAAAAATGCCAAAGAAGAACCATTTTTGGTTCCCCAGAAAAAAAACCTTTTAGTGAAACGTTCTTAAGATACGTTTTTCTTAAGTTGTAAGATTAAGTTTTATCTTACAATAAAAATGATTGAAATAATAGAAAAATATGAATATTTTATTAATCAGCTGAACCTTTTCTATAAAGAACCTTTAGTTCACTGGAAAGATTCCATGGAAGTTAAAGTTTCATGGAACCATCAATGCCAATAACGAACCTTTATTTTTTCAGAGTAGTCTTTAGCGAATCAGGCTTTATGCAGGTGTGTATGGATGGATTGTCAGTGAGGGTGCTGGTGTTGGCAGGTGTGCTTCCTCGCAGCGGTTCCCTTCACATCACAGTGCGGTGATTCAGGAAGTCAGGAGGCTCCGGCGAGCTGCTGGACGTGGCCCTTCAATTACACCTTCTACAGCTTCCATCACTCTTCCTTCATGTTCGGTTCTGTCATGCAGTGCTGTGCTGTGCAGAAACTTCTCAATCCGTACTAAACCTCTGCCCCATCCATCAATCCGTCTATCCATCCGTCCATCCATCCATCCATTGAGGAGAGATTCCTCATGTTTCAGACCCATGACTGACATCTGGTGCTTTTCAGATGCATGTCACGCACTAACATTTGACACTGTTTGGCATTTTGTTTTGACATATTTCATGATTTTTTTTTAATCCTATGCATGCAGTTAGTATGCATAAACATATTTACACACAACATCTAGTATTATACAACAACCCATGTGCTAATTAGAATGACAAAATTGTGTCTCTGGGTCAGTAACATGACAGATCTAATCATTTATAAAAAATAAAATAATAATAATACAAAAAATAATATATTCAAAAAACTTTTTTAAAAATAAAACCTTTAAAAGAAAATCACTAGTAGTTTGCCATAATCATAAGATAAATCTAAAAATATTGTTAATATTTAAAAAAAAGTATTGGGAAAATCATAAAGCATTTGAAAAGTCATGTAGTGCAACTAAGTCATGTGGCGCAACCAATATGCAGAAACATAAGATAGGAAATTATATCAGAAACGACCTTTGCAAACCATCATGACTGTGTATCAGCTCAATAAGTTTAAAAAAATAAATGTCTTCAGATAGTTAAGTCTTTTTATGGTATGCCATACATTATTGATTAACCACAAATATCATAAAATAAAAGCTTTTTACCTTTAAAAGTATATTTACAAACCTTTTTGGAAATAATGAATGATGTGTACTGGAAAATAAGTGTAAGGCAAGGAAGTTATTGTTTTTCTTGGTTATGCCACATTATTAGAGGCATTAAATATATTTTATAAAATGGATAGTTCCGGTCCTTGATTCTGATTGGTTGAGCCACGTTCGAAGCTGTTGTAAATTGCTCTACAAACATACACCTTTGTTTATGTCTGTGTGTTGCTCGGCAACCACTTTGTTGCAACCACAACTGTTTCTGAGGAACTACATTGTTTGGCGGAAGAATACTGTTTTTATTAATATCATTACACTTCATTTGCTCTGTTTTATTTCGTGAAACCTTACTACGTATATGGAATAACCGTTTTATAAAAGACGCTTCGCGTCGTGCCTAACAACGCCCCTTAGCTGTTATAAATTGTAATGAGTCATTCCACTGAAGGCGAGCATAGTGAAGAACCCAAGTGCAGTATATTTACAGTGATCCAAACATCCAAACATAATCCAAACAGACGAAGACTAGAGACACAGACTTGACTTGACTTGACGAGGCATGAACAGACTAGACTCACCAACAGCGGGTTACAACATCAATACACGACGAAGACTATGGGAACATGATGGCTACTTATAGCAAACAAGAGGGTCACATGACAAGAACAAACCAATGGGAAACAAGACACATGACTAAAACAACCAATCAGAACATGACACATACACAAGGCAAAGAGACATGAGGCAAGGGAAGCATGACACTAACAGCAGGAAACAATTACAAAATAAAAGACATGGACATGAACATGAAACAAAAACAAAACCCAAACACCAAACCCCACATTACATATCCCCCCCTCTAAGGGCGGCTCCAGACGCCCAAACAAAATCCAAAAAACAGGAAGGGCAGCAGAGTGTGGCAGGACCTCTAAAACGGTTGGACTTGAGAGCACTGATGTTATGGGGATGCCCGCAGCTCGCACTAACATCAGAGGTGGGTCCATCACACTAGCAATCAGACCTTTCAGTCCAAGCCCAAGTGCTGCGTCCGACTCAGGCGTGGCGGCCATCTTGGCCGGGGCCTCAGGCGTGGCGGCCATCTTGGTAAATTAACTGTAAACCACGGCTTCTTGGGGCTTATTGCTTTATTTTCTTGAAAAATAGTACAAAATGTTCTCAAAATCGTGAAACCAACATGAACACAAAAATACTACGAACTTGGCACATTTAAAAAATATATTTAATTTATTTATTGATTTATTATTGACACAATTTGTATTCAACCCTGAAACATTAATTACAGACTATTCACTTCCTTTTTAGTATAGTTGATAGAAGTTGTATTAAAGCAATATCACACAATGTTTTTTTTTTTTTGTTAATCTTCAGAACTCAAAACTTAAATATTTTTAAACTTTTGAAGATGCCAAAAGTTCATAAAGGCTTCATAAAACTAATAATTCATATGAATTGGGCGATTTAATCGGAGTCTTGCAAAGAGATGCAATCGCTTTATACGATGAACAGATTTAATATAGGCTTTTATTCGACTTTATCACTTGACTGTTTATCTTGAAAACACTTACATCGAGCACATCAAATATGGTAAACCTGGAAGCTCACACACATGCTTCAGTTTCTGTGTTTACTATATTTGATGTGCTCTATGTATGTGTCGATCATTGTTTAGACGTTAATAAAACACTATATTAAATCTGGTCATCATATAACGATCATATGTCTTCACAATACTTAGATTAAACCGCTCTATTCATATGGATTCCTTTTACGACACCTTTATGACCTTTTTGGATCTCCAACTTTTTTGCTTGCGTGGACTTTTAATGAAGGGACACAAACCTCCCATGTTTCATTAAAATATCTTAATTTTTGCTTTGAAGATTGACTGAAGTTTTATGGGCTCGGAACGACATGAGGGTGAGTAAATGATGACAGAATTTAAATTTTTTGGGTGAACTATCCCTTTAAGGTCAAATCACAGATGTGCTGACTTTCAATATAACCGCACTCTTGCTCTTGTATGATATTGCTGAAGTTTGGCTTAAATTGTATGTTGTTTAGGCATCATTCATGCACCTCTTACAAATGCACAACATAACTGCCATTAATCCACGTTCTCTTGGGTCATCACTTTGAGCGATTCCTGTAGGCACTTGAAATGTGTTGCGCCAGCAAGACGCAAGTGGTAATCACTTCCATGATTTGTTCTGAGCTTGTAGGACAGATTCACAGACATTAACATGATATACTAAAGCCGTGTCATCGTTTGCTTGTGTGTGATTTACGATTGCTCGCTATCTGAGCCTCTAAGCCGGACTGGTGTAGCTCAGCAGCTTTGAAATCCATAAAGACGGTGAATCATCTAGACACACACTGATCTGCTCAGTGCCAGCAAATGTTCAGGGAGATTTGACTTATCAAATGAAGTTTGAAACTGACACCCTCTGTAGGGTTTGGAACCAAGATCTGGGTCTTATTCAGAGTAGGGGCTGCACCGACTAATCGACTAGTCGACTTAAATGCTCTGCCATGACGCTTTAAGCTTGACGTCGACTAGTCGCTGGTCCTATAGAGGGCGCAACAGAATAAGAAATATTTGAAGGACTTCCACATTTACGCATTCAGAGACGTTTTATTTTTTTAAAAAGTAAAAAGTTAACATTAATGGTTCTTGTACATATATTCTTCCAGAAGTTTGGACAGATAATGTACAATAGTCTGACTGTGTTATTATTCTTTCCAAAACCAATGACTCTTTTTAATGAATTTGATAAAAATAAGAATCAGTCTTGAACAGTGTTGGAGAAAGTAATGCATTACAGTATTGCGTTACTCCCTGAAAAAAAGTAACTAATTGCATTTGGAAAATATTGCATTATTTTTGCGTTGCTTTTTCTCATCTGGGCTGGGCTCATTTTTCTCTCTTCAGTAATAAAAACTGAATCTGTTTTTATGCAAGTGAGATCAGTAAAAGCATGTTCACATTTATTCTAGAATTACAGTAACCATTATTTTTACAAAGCGCACACAACGCCTCTACACTTGTTTCAATTTCTTTCAATTGGCATTACTTCTTGAAAAAGTAACTCTTCTATATATTTCCTTGTGAGTAAAAAGGTAATGCATTACTCTACTAGTTACTTGAAAAAGTAAGTAATCTGATTACGTAACTCGCATTACTTGTAATGTGTTACCCCCAACACTGGTCTTGAAGTTCTTTTCATTTGAATCGGTCTTGACTTAAATCCAGTAAACAAATTTCTCACTGGTTGTTCATATGACAGTATATATTTAAATATACATATTTAGTTTTTTTGTAATAAGATTTATTGTATAAAAGATCAAAAAATACCAAAAGTTAAAAAGAGTACCAAAACTACTACCAAAATGTTACCAAAAAAATACTACCGAAAAGTAGTATCAGTTATGTCAAATATAATTCTTAAGTATATAGCTGGACCAAATATTGTTCTAAATTCCATTAATGGAACCGTTAAGTGACGTCTAAACTAGAATGATTAAATCCATTACAATTTTCATCCATAACTAGCAGTGTTTGTGATTGTCGAAGTTACCAACCATGTGGTTAATTGCATTTTTTTTTGGTCCATTTTCCTATGTCTAAAACACCAGCGAGACCTCTTGTATAGTCAGCTGGGGCAGTGATAATGCTGCAAGGATTATTGCAGAAATACTTTGTAATATATTTGGTTATGCAATAAGAGGAGGCACACTAAACCCCGTTTGCATTCAGCACTCAGTAATTTCCCCTTTGGGTGGTGAAGTAGAAATAATTTGGTTATGAAATGTGTTTTCTAATTATAGAAATTGTGCACAGTGATACCACAAACCCCCTACTGTGTTCCGCCCACTACTGTTATTTTGGCACCTACAAACAAACACAAACAAATTTGTAGGCTGCATATATGGGCTGCTAAATATAGCAGCTTATTAATATTAATTTAGTGTTAATTATTTGATTCTTTTTTTTATGTTATTGTGCTTTTTTATTCGACCCCTGTAGGTTTCGCAACTCTTTTTTTTTTTTGGATGCTTTTCTTCTTTCCATTCTCTGTTGTTCCACATTCTATTTTTTTAAATATCATTTTTGTAGGCTTTTACAGTTTAATGGCATCTTTTGAAGACAGCAGACACAAGAAATCATTGTTTACTCACCCTCATCTTGTTCTAAACCTCTGTGAGTTTCTTTCTTCATAAAATAAGATATTTTGAAGAATATTTCAACTGTTTTTGTCCAGACAATTAAAGTCATTGGGGTCCAAATTAACACTGGATCTTTTTAACTTTCATGTGTATGTGTATGTGTATGTGTGTGTGTGTGTGTGTGTTACAGTTCACGCCATGTAATTGTTCCTTAGGCCCTGTTCAATGTGACAGGCAAACATCAGTATGAAAGGCCCCTAAAGTAGTGTAGAACAGATGTCTGTCTACCCCTGGTGGGAAAACGAGTGGAATATTTCTCTCTCTATCTTTCACTTGCGCTTTCTCACCCATAAACAACCACCAGCAGACTTGCAGACTAACTAAGACAAAAGCTTAGACAAAGGCGAAACTCGTGACCTTGGTTAATGTGTGTGTAATGCCACAAACTACACTGAATTCTTTCCGGATGGCTGTGTTCTCCAGAGAAGCATTCGTCTTTATGGGTGACCTGTAGATGAACAATGACATTCACAGCAAGATAGAAGTTCGTCCTTGCCATTGTCATCAGGAAATATCTTGAAGGATTGGCTATTTCCCATTTGAACAGAATAATCCCTAAAATCCCTGGATTTCAGATTGCAGACAGTGATGGGGAACGTCTGGTACCATTTTGAGATTAATCTCTTTGTGATTCCTGGGAAGGCAATTTGACCTTGTATAGACCCTGATCATGTGCACCTGTAACCCCTAACCCATAATCACAGGACCATAAACATCCTGTATGGCTGCATTACAATATGGTTTAGTAATACAAATGCTAAGGATGCATGGTTCTCCAGGGAGGTTGTGAAGGCAGCTGGAAAGATCATATGAACAGATTTACTAACCACAAGATTAACTGCCATGCTAACAAGATCTGCACCATCATTCAAGGTTTCAAATACCCTGGTAACATACTACGGTTATTACCTGGATAAAGCCTGATTACACTTGCTTGTGGGACAGATGAAGATTTCACATCACCACAACCAAGCCTTAAGCGTCCTCAAGCATCTGATCTTGTGTTGCATCATGATTTTGGCACAACTTAATATGAATACAAATGTCTTTGTGACTCCTCGAGGGTTTCCAGTTGCATTGTTCTCAACTCTTATGGGCCTGTCCCAGATGCCACACTTAATGTAGACTTGTGGTTACGTGGCCTTCTATGAAGTATTTAGGGTGTTCCACTTGTAATTTTTTGCTGTATATAGGTCCTAACCAAAGAGAGAGGCATGATGCACTCTCCATCCACGCTTTATGAAGACTGCACTGTTGCAGACTTTAGTGGACAGGTATCCAGTCTGTGGCATAATGTCACTAAAGTGTGGCCACGAAGGAGGACAATAAGAATTAAGAGCAGGCTTATGTAGTCAGCTGACAAGCTGGTAGACGACAAGGACTCTTGTAGGTTATTGTTGCAGGTAAGTCTTTGTTAAAGGAACTCTTCAAATGGTTGTTGAGTTCCTCTAATTCATGGGTGTCCAATCTTACTTCTGGGGGGACCACTGTACTTCAGAGTTTAGCTCCAATCCGAATTAAACGCACTTGAACCAATTAATCAAGCTCTTCAGGAAGACTAACTTCTAGGCAAGTGTGTTGGGGCAGGTTGGAGCTAAACTCTGCAGGACATTGGCCCTGAAGGAGCAGGATTGGACACCCCTGCCTTAACTGCTGTCTCTGGGGAGAGAACTGCTTCCTCGGTTTAAGAAGTTAAGAAGAACCTAGGTCCCAACCTCTCAGTAGCAGTATCCATTATATTCAGAAAGGCCAGAAAATAGTCATGGGAATAAAAAGCAGGAACCACTCACCATGATTCATGGAACCCATATGCCTGTGTTGTTCTTCTGTAAGCTTTTTTGCTGAGACAGTTGGGTGATAAACAGAGGTACACAAGTGGTCTACATAGGTCTGACATGCCCTGGTCCACCAGAAATTCCAACAGGGAATAAAGATGACACAACTCCAGGAAGTGGTCTGTAGGTAAGGTGGGGTATCACAGAGCAGGTCTAGCATGCATTTGTCAAACACGTTCATTGTTGGTGGAATATATGCTATACTCATAAACAGAGGTTCACACCTGATTCAACTCAACTCAGTAGTAGAGATTCCATGGCTGTGTTCAAAATTACCCCCAAACACTCATTCACTGTTCCCTACACTAAACTGGCAGCTCCAGTAGTAATTAAAAAGATTTTGAGCTCTCTCATGGAGACTAGCATGTATAAACCATCAAATAAATAAATAACCAATTAAAAATAAATTTATACCGACCAGCGGTTTAGAAAATGGATGGATGGATGATACGGCTGCTGGCACAATCTTCTGGCCTGACGTGGGAATTCATTCAGCACAACCCTCAGAGTGCATTATGGGTATTCCCAAGCCATTGAGTGTACGTCGGTTGTACACTGATTATTGTGGTGCATTATGGGATTGAATGAGCACACTCGGTAATGTCCACTATGTTATCTGACACCACCACAAATGGCTGTTCCTTCAAATAGTGCCCTGTTTAAGGGTATAGGGGGCGATTTCGAACACAGCCCATGACCTGAAATGGGTGTGTCAGACTAAAGACACATGCAAGGATGGATTCATCATTGAATCCATCCTCTGCACTTCAATAACTGTCTGGTTCAGCTCAGCTACCAAATCTGACCTCAGAAGACTACAGAGGGTAGTCCGGACTGCTGAGCGAATCATTGGTACAACCCTCTTATATAGACAGGTGTGTGGCTTTCCTAATCAAGTCCAATCAGTATAATCAAACACAGCTGGACTCAAATGAAGGTGTAGAACCATCTCAAGGATGATCAGAAGAAATGGACAGCACCTGAGTTAAATATATGAGTGTCACAGCAAAGGGTCTGAATACTTAGGACCATGTGATATTTCAGTTTTTCTTTTTTAATAAATCTGCAAAAATGTCAACAATTCTGTGTTTTTCTGTCAATATGGGGTGCTGTGTGTACATTAATGAGGAAAAAAAATTAACTTAAATGATTTTAGCAAATGGCTGCAATATAACAAAGAGTGAAAAATTTAAAGGGGTCTGAATACTTTCCATACCCACTGTATATATTTTTATTCCTTATTTACTTATCTGTGTTTTTTGTTCTGTCACTGTCATTCTGTTACACTGTAGAAGCTTCTGTCACGAAAACAAATTCCTCGTATGTGTAAACAAACCTGGCAATAAAGCTCATTCTGATTCTGATTCTGAAAATGTGCAGTGCTGGGGGTCTCCAGGAACATGGTTGGGAACCACTTCTCTAAAGTCTAGAGCACTCAGTGCAAAAGATGTAAAAGCAGGTGGAAAAAGACTATAGGTACCCTCTTTCTTTGCATTTTCCATTCTTTCTTTCCATAGCAGAAAAGAAGAGAAACGGAGAGGGACGCTAATAGGAATTCTCAGGTTGGTTCATTAGCATGCAGTAGATGCTGAGGTAATGAGCCAGCTGCAGTGCCTGCATAGATTAAGGTAGTAGGGCGGTACTAAAATGAAGCTCCCCTCCGGAGGGAACTGTCAAGGGCCCCAACAATGACTACAACAGTAATTACTTCCACCCAAGCTGTCCCTCCATCCCACCCTCTGTGTTGAGGACTGGGATATGTTGACGATTTGATGACGATTAACAAGCAGGCAGGAAAATGGCAGTCAGTTTGATCTTTTACAGCCATTCTGACAGTCTGACAGTTGTGGCTGCCATTCTTACCTACACCAGCATCTTTTATTTATCAGTCATTTATTCTAACTTGCCTATATGGTCTCTCATGTTGTATTAATTTTGTAGCCGATCTGAGCAGTCATTTACTTAGACCTCTTACCTGACTGAGTATTTGTTAATGCTGATGCTGCCTGCAATGGAATGAATGTTGAAAAATGTCTACTTAGCTTACTGAAAGTGACTCTATTGTTGCATGAAATATTGATTTTACAGTGTATCCATCCATCTAGCCATCTGTCTGCCAGTACATTCTGCTGTCTCTCCCAGCAAACCATCCATCCATGTTCTTCATTTGGGAATATCGTCTGTCTGATCACTGTCTGCATGTGGCGTGACTTGTGGCCGAGAGAAAGTAAACCAAAATCATACACCCAATCAGTGTGGAATGTGAAAAGAACCATTTGTAACTAATACTGTCAAGGTATCATCATGGTAGGGTTTATGAATATGAAAAGGTTTATGCTAGAGCATCCCGTTAACAATGCTTAAGGTTATAGGTTCGATTCCCAAAACTCCAATTGAGGGTTGAGATGGTTTAAGTTTTAAATACCAATTCCTTGGTCTCAGAGTTAAGCCTTGGACCAAGGGGATTTCTCAGAAGACAGAATAATTTTGTTTAGGCCTAATCTTTATACGAAGAACTACCTCTGCATTAATTATGCTGGTTAACAACATTTCCAGACAACAGAGCGGTCAGTGGATGACATTCAACACGCACCCTTCAGAAGTTGTGTGGTGTACCTTTGAAGGAGAGGCTGCGATGAGGTGGGGCGAGACCTCCTGCGGCGCTGTCTGTTTTGAACATGTTCAACCACTCGGAGGTTGAAGGGATTTTTGACATGTGCTCTTTCTGACATGTGCTCTTTCTGCTCAGCAGGAGGTTATCACATAGCGTCCAGACTCGACCCAATTAAACCCACACGCATGTGCACAGCCTCACGCCATTCCCCAGTCCACTCGTGGCCTTATGTGTCTCAAAGATGATAATTTCTTCACAATTTCTGCCAATGTATGTCATTGACCTTTTCTGCATAATAGTGCAAAGGCACCATGAGCTTTCAAATCCTTAAATCAGTAACATTTTGGGGAACTTTGTCCATCCACAAATTTTTGATGAAAAATACTTCGCCTTGCTGAGATATATCCGAGAAAAGTTCTTCTTTTGCCTGTGTTTTTTTAATTCATTGGCTAATGAAAGTGTGTCTATATCACCTTTTAATTGAAATCTCCTGTTAATTCATTTACAATCAGTTAGGAAAGACAGATTGTGACATCGTGCAAAACCAATATCCTTCCCCTTGTGGTTCTTGCAGTCTTAGAAATTAGTTTTCAATTAAAGAGGCAGGTTTGACTTCCTGTACCCCTCTTGATGTAGCGTCTCTTCATTCCAAGAAAGTCATCTAATTCTGACATGAAAGTAGCTGTTGAGAGCTCATTAAGGAAAGCGCCTCACCGCGGTATCCCATAAGCCCTTGTGATGGTGGTAAATAACTCATACAGAACAATGGAACAAAAACACCATTAAAGAAACAAATGAAGTTGAAGAATAGATTGGGAAGTTCAGAGTGCTTGATTAATTTCACCGCACCATATGTGCACACTGATATTGGGGATATATTGAGCTCTGAGATCGAGCTTTCCTTGCTTAGCCGTTCTAACCCTCAGGCACTTGGCAACAATATCAGTATGTATCGACTCGTTATTCAAATTTAAGTTGACCTCATGAATTGTAATGGAAGTTGAGCTTGTAATTACCTTGTTTATGTGTGGTGAATGTGTATGAATGTCCACAGCTTAGAAGGGCTCTGGAGGGCAAGAGCGCATTGACAAGCACCAAAAATAGTCTAGGTTTGGGACAATTTAATTAAAGCTGAAATGAAACGTGGTTGTTTTCCTAAGATGTCTGAAGAAACTCATCTAGAATTCACCTGGAAACTACAAGATGAGCAACACAAGATGTTAGTCCTTTTAGTCCTGTGGTCTGTCGTGTAAAACACTTCACACTCTCACTAGTTCATGTTGGTCTGCTAACACTGTCAAACAGTGTATATACTTGCATGAGAGGACAGTCTTTTTTTTTTTCCTCTCTGAAATGTCCTGAACATTTACACGTCAGTGCCATTTCCCAGTGCCATTGTTTTATTTTGTAGAGGAAAAAAAATGTTTTTTTGTACAAAAAGTCTGATTCCTTTGTCTTGGCTAATTTCAGAGCTGGCATATATTCTAAATACACACAATTATTTTCACAATTTCGTATAATTTAACAAAATTACAGCTTGATTGGGAATGACACATTTCATGTTTTTTTTTCATTGTTCACGCATCAGATTTCTCAATTCAGCTCAAGCTTTTCACTCAGACTGTTGTATTCAAGATAAACAAGAAGAACAATAACACAATCTTATTTAATAGTGGCAAAATTGTTTGTTGAGGTTTAAATGACACCAAATTGGTGAGACAGTCATGATTTTTGATAATACGTAAGTAATACGTAAGTACGTACATAAATAAATAAATATTTATTGGTAAATAAATGATTTTCATGTTGGATATTTCATTTTAAAATTATAAGCATGGGTTTGAGAGAAGAGAACATATACATACTATACATAATATATACTGTACATAAAATACAGAAAAGCAGCTAAAATAAATGAAGACATGGTATAAATATTTTATCATATTTGTGTTTATAAAATTGATGTTATGTGACAGTCAGTCACATAACATATATATTTTTTTAAATAAAAATCAACCTACTGTATTAGACTGTTATTAACTTGATAAGAAGCCTGTTTTGATTCATGTCCATATTTTAGCTTCTAGACATATAAAAAATGTTCCAATATATTTATTTTGTTTTCTCATTTTTTATTTATTTATTTTTAAATTTGGCTTGCACTTGTAAGCATCAAATGGATTTTGCTCTAAAAATGTATTGGCTGCACAAGTAGCTAAATTTAATTGCTTGCATTAACTTGTTAGCATTTGATAGCACTGGGCCCATCGTGCCAAAGCAGGTGTTTTATACACATTCTGATCAACTGAACATTGGGTATAAAGCCAGGAAATCAATTATGTAAACAGCGTTTGCATGAGGTATCAAAAATAAGATTCATTATCGATCCATGAAAGAATCGAACGTTTGACAAACAGTGAACAAAGTGCTTCATGGCAGAAAAAGTCATAAGATGCAGACGTATAACCTTTTGAATTCTGTCCGATTAGCTGAAATGTCAGTGTTGAGTCAGTAATGAGGTGTTTAACAGGAACAGAAAGATGACAATGAGTGAAAGCTGAGAGCGTGTGAAAGCAGGGATGAAGTGATCGAAACATTCAGCATTGAGATCCACAGAAGAGAAAAGAAGTTTACTTATGAGGATTTTGTAGTTTGTGATGGTTGAACTTCGCAAATGGTTTTCAGAAACCATAAGAATTCGTCAGCGTCTCAGAAATGTGTATTCAGAATGGAGCTTTTCAAAGGAGCAGTTGATAATGAATGTATAGGCCTGTTATGAAACGGATAGTTCTGACTCGTACAAAGCCATTGTGTTACAAACACACTTTATATAAATACACCAAGTTGCTACGTTGCTCAGCAACCATAAATGTGTAGTTAAAACTGTCATCCTTGGCAGAACTTTTGTGTATTTTTAATATAATAGTTTGGTTTCTGATACTTCATAGTCCTAAGTCCCAGAAGAGAATTATGGTATGGTTCCCTCTGGAATTTTTATCCATTTCGCCAAGCACTTAAACTTGCATTCTTGTTGTAGTCCTTATAACATTAAGTACACAAGCATCATAATGCTGTTGCCACGGTTTATAAAAGCAAAGAAGCATAAGTGTGTTACAGTGATTTTTGACCAGATGCAATACAGTAAGATTCCAACAACAAGCAATTGACAAAAAAGTGTGTTCACATCAGACGTGACAGAGCTACAAGACACAACAAAATCAATCACAAATCACGGCCAATCAGAAGAGTGTATGGGCAGAGCTTTTTCTGCAAGTGCACACATAATAAATGCAAAAATATATATATATTGTATCAGAAAGATTGTACAAAGATTATATATATATACAGTGGGTACGGAAAGTATTCAGACCCCCTTCAATTTTTCACTCTTTGTTATATTGCAGCCATTTGCTAAAATCATTTAAGTTAATTTTTTTTCCTCATTAATGTACACACAGCACGGGGTCTGAATACTTTCCGTACCCACTGTATATTCACAGTCTGATACAATCTTTGTCATGGAACACACTTTTTTCACAGTCTGAATGTTCTTGTTCCTTTTAAGTCATTTTCAAGATCTGAGGTAAATTATCCGCAGTACCGCGGCTCCCTATATGCAGAGTACACAGTTTGCATAGGGCACCAACTCCCAGGGGGGGGCACCATCCCAGTTGCTCAAAAAAAAAAAAAAAACTTTCGTTCTATATTAATATTAACATATGCATATACATAAATACAAATATAAACATGAACATATATACATAATTATAAAAAATGCATTTTACGGTCAACATAGTAGTAGTCATAACTACACGTGACGCGCCATTTCCGCGCTCGCTCTCACCTCATGTTTGCGGCTGACTGCAAATTATCATAATTGATGGACAACCATGCCCGGAAAAAAGACATCAGCAGTTTGGCGCAGAGAAAAGAAAAATTTGAAAAGTCCAAGATGAAGCCTGTGCATCCCTTTCAGGTACATTCATAATCCGGTGAAACTTTTTTGGCTGTTGACGTTAATAACGTTTTGCCTCCAGAAAAAGCAGGAGTGTGCCTTTGTAAATTTTTTTATTTGAACTGCTCCAGCAGATGACGTACTGTATATGAGTGTTGATTTTCGGAGTGTCTATTTACACAAAGTGCAAATAGGCTGACTTTTTGGCAGAAGCTATTTACATTAACTCCGCCCATCTGCGTGTGATTGGGCTAGTCAACACTACAAAAGAGTATTGGCAAGCAACAGCAGTGGCGTGGATGGTAAAGTGGGTGCTGTAGACATTTTGACGCGATAGGCCTGAGTTCGAATCCGCCTTTTGCCAAACTTTTTCTTCTTCTCCATTTTCAAATCTCACATCGCATCGGAAAGGCATTTATTTTCAATAAAAATGAAGGAAATAATCGAAAAGTTGAAAATAAAGTATCGGGTAGGGTTAGGGAGGGCTTTATTGTCCCAATAAGGTGGCATCCATTTTTTTATTTGAATCAAAATTATAATTTACACTCGATACCTTATTATTGCATACTGTTTTATAATTTACTACAATATTGAGCTGCAGATAATTGCCACTATTTGCAATAAGTAGCATAAATAGCAGAAAATCCTGCTATTTTATCATAGTGTAAATGGAAAATAGCTATTTGAACTTGGTGTAAATAGCATATCGCTAAGAAAATACTGCTATTTTCACTTAGTGCAAATAGCTACTGCCGTTGACTTTTTATTCAATTATTGTTTATTTTTCTAATATTTAATCTTTTAAAATGTTTTATTTAATGTGTGTAATTTTAGTTTTTTTTTGCTGTAGAGCTACAATTGTAATTTGTAAATAACACAATTTTATTACAATTTATTTATTTATTTACTTTTATGTTTTATTAAAGTTCTATTTTGACCCCGATAGTAGGTGTTTTATTATTATTATTATTATTATTATTTCCAAAATATTTGGGGGAGGGGGCACAACAATACAATTCTGCTTAAGGCACCCATTTGGCCCCTGATTAAGGCTGCACGATTAATCGCATGCGATATTTAACGCGCATCTTATCAGTAAAGCTGGTTCTGTAATCAGCGGTAAATCTCCATCACGTGCGTGCTTTC
>NW_015555873.1:201627-214080 GCF_001515605.1 Sinocyclocheilus anshuiensis
CATTGAGCAGCATTAACTACACAGAGCCGTTGTTCACTGACGAGCTGTGCAAAACCACGTTCATATTCACGCGATTTTTTGCACAGCTCGTCGGTGAACAACGGCTCTGTGTAGTTAATGCTGCTCAATGTGAAAGCCCGCAGGTGATGGAGATTTATCGCTGATTACAGAACCGGCTTTCTGACAAGATGCGCATTAAATATCGCATGCGATTTATCGTGCAGCCCTACCCCTGATTATCCGTAATCGCTTTCATTATAGATATTGAAGTCACACAATAGTTATATTCAAACTCAAATTAAACAATTTTAGACCATTTTAAAAGTACCTTAAAGAGCTTGTTTACACCACGGGATAAAACAATAATAAAATTAAAAAAGGTAAGTGCGACTTTTTATCTAACAATTCAGATTTTTTTTTTTTTAATTGAAAGATATAAACGCAGATGTAAAATGTTAACTGAGTTAGTAATTCGCAATTGTGAGAAGAAAAGTCAGAATTGTGAATGTAAACTTCAATTGTGAGAATAAAAATCTGAATTGTTAGATTTAATTTTATTTTTTCCTATTTGTTTTGTTTTCCAGTAGCAAATACAGCATCCATAGATCAATGAGCTGTCAGCCACAACATGGCAGAAAAAGAAACTATTCCAAAAGTATCCCTACAGCGATCTGCACCAAAAAGCATCAAAACTTCATTTATTGTTTGAATTATATATATATATATATATAAACAAAAAATGGCTTATATCTTTAAAAAATTTGAAATAAAAACAAAAGAAAGTTTGTAAAAAATGTAAACAATTCAATATTTGTTAGAATCTGCACCACAATGTTTCTACCCTCACACATTTTCCATTTGCCGCTGAAGCCAGCAGAGACATGTAATAGTCTTTCAGGGCGTGTAGGGCTGTTTGCCCACCGTGGTGCACCACATACGCTCGTGTAGGATAAATGAGGCTGTGAGAGACTCAAGCTGTGGGAGATGGTATCTCAGGCCATCGATCCAACCGAGAAGATGGCGCGGCTCCCGCACACACACACACACACACACACGGACAGCAGGCCTCCCTACCTCCTCTCCACCTGGTTTCCTCGCCGCTCTGCAGAGTTTAAATATCGCTTGATCCTCTGATAGCTTTATCTCCAGCAGAGAGGGAGGTCTTACTATCTTACCACGAGTGGAAAACGGATGAGTGGAATGAAAGGGTAGATGAATAAAAGTTTCCGTCTGGATTTTACCAGTTTCGCAATGGGAGAGCTCTCTTATCATTCCTATTCAGCGAAGATAGAATATTAAGCCCTTGAGTCCTACAGGTATTTATATTTCCATATTTATACATATATGTTTATCTCATACCACAAGGGAGCTCCTTCTAGAAGTGACCTTCCTAACCCCAGCGGCAGTGTTCCTCCAGACAGACGCGTGTGCTGGATCTGCTCTCTGACAGCTTCAAACGCAGGAGATGTGCTTTGAGCCACGGGAAACACAACAGTCCTCCATCAGCAAGCAACACAACAAAGCGCATTCATGAAGCCGCAAGGAGCGTGTGCGTGATACAGCAGTAGTGCAATCACATCCGCAGTCACTTAACACATTCCACATGTTCAGGACGCCACATGTGACAAATCCCTGAATACAGTATATGCAAGAATATACTAACCCCCAAATAATGGAAACTTTCAAAGGAAATTATGTCAGAACAGACAGTCTGATGTTTTTGAGAAGGCAAAGTCAGTTTAGGTTGTAAAATGTCATGTGGTGCGACTGCCTTAAAACTTGATGATTTTCTGTTTTTAAGCTATAATGTTTGTTATGCTGGCATGCATTATATTTAAAAATGTTTTTGAAAGAAATGATAGAGATTTGTACACTTCCATGTATGCAAGATGTAAAGATATAGGTTCTTCTTGCTTGATGGTTCCACAGTACAGTTTTAGGAGTTATTACATTTAACGTATTCTTGAAACTGATTTTATTTATTTATTTATTTTTATAAACTACATGGCACATGACTTCACTGACTTTACTGACTTTTTAAAATATTTATTTTTTATTTTTTAATGAACTCTTATTTGTTTTATATATATATAATACATATATATATATATATATATATATATATATATGTATATCATTTCCCCTTTTTGTATTACTCAAGGTGGCAGCCATTTTTAGATCACAAGATCTGCTCAATATTACTTAATTTATTCTTGCTTACCCCCTAATATTGGACACTTTTAGAGTTTTAGAGTAAATTAATTATTTCACAACAGTTTTTATTTTATTTATTTATTTTTTTTGACAAGGCAAGGTTAGTTTGGGTTATAAAATGTCATGTGGTGTGACTCCAAAAAAAAAAAACTATGATTTTAATGTTTACAATTACAATATTTGTAAAAAAAAAAAAAAACACTATAACCTATATATATATATATATTCAAAAATGTTTTTGAAAATAAGGATTAAGATGTACAGTATACACTTGCATATATGCAATACATAAGGACATGTGCTCTTTTTATTTGATGGTTACACCATATTACACTTTTAGTAGATTAAATTGAATTACATTTCTTTAAAATTTTACATATATTTTAAATGAAATTTGAAAGAAAACGTAAATAGAAATAAATAAAAGCACAAAACGAAAAATAACTAGAAATAAATTGACAACTGAAAATATTGAAATTAAAATCTAATTCAAAATATTAATAAAAACTATAATTGCATATAAATGTTAAAACAACATTAACACACTTAATTGTCAGTGCCAAATATTTGGTTGATATTGTTTTCTTTTTTGTATTACTATGTCACAAATATTAATAATATCCATCAATACGGTTATTTAATGATGTGTAGAATTCCTCACTGGGCCTGATGGAGGAAGCTGTGGCTGTTGCGTAACATTACGGCATTAATGACAACATAATAATGGAAGAGACACAGCATGTGCAAAGCGCTGCGGTCGCCACTGTTACACAAGCACATAGACCGGTCCAAAAGAGCCTCTGGGGCTGTCGGCGCTAATCTGTTCAGCAGCAAACATCTGCTGCTGGCTTGGACCAGGAGTCCCTGATCACACCCGCAACGGCACACGCTGCAAACGCTGTGTATTTACTCACACAGTGAGAGGTTCAAGCTCATCTGTGAGTATGAACCAGCTTATGGACAGAGTCCTGGAGGAACGCGAGGAACATTATGGAAAAGCCCCTTTTTAGCCTCGAGCAGATCATGTAGAGAAAGAAACCTGATGGCTACAAGCACCTCGTGAGACCGTGAACCCTGTTATTGATTCCTCACAACCCTCGTGTTACGCCACACTATCTTCTTTAAAAGGGCCATATCATGGACAACAGAGACATGGACATTTTGATAGAGAAATCGCCTGTTGTTTACATTAGCATGAGCATTAGCATGAGCAGTCTGAAAAAAAAAAAAACTAAATTCATAATTTTTTGCTTTTAAATTATAGATAGTTGTTGTCAAATTAATGTTTTAGTATATTACATTGTTGTACATACCAAATAAAGCTTGGTTAGCTGTTTTGAATATTTTGAAGATCTTTCTCCATTCAAGAACTTCCTGACTAGAAAATAGCTAGTTCATTTGCTCAAGATGGCCGTCGAATGAACTGATTTACCTTAAATGGACTTTGTGCTCATTAGCATGTGCCCGCCCATTTTAAAATGCTCATACCAATGCTTATTTATTATGCTGGAATGCTGAGTTTAACCAATCATAACAGAGCTAATTTACATACAGTAGAGTGGTCTTAAAGGAACGGTAGCCTTCAAAAAGAGCCTTTAATTTTAAGACTTCAAAAGTTTCATAATTGCTTATTTTTATGCAGGTATGCAGAGATTAGCCAATCATTACATAGATCATTTGCATATAGATGTTCTAAAACAACTTCAAAAACAGCTTTTAATTAAAATTTCAGCCTTAAAAACTTTAATCAATGCTTATTTACTATGCTGAGGTTAGCCTATCATAACAGAACTCATGTACAAATAGACTTCTTAAAGGTACAGTAGCCTTCAAAAACAACCTTTAATTTAAACTTCAGCAATAAAAACTTTAATCAATGCTTATTTACTATATTGGCATGCTGAAATTCGCCAATCATTACATAGCTCATTTACATATAGACATCTTAAAGGAACAGTAGCCTTTAAAACAGCCTTTAGTCTAAATTTTTGTCTTACAATTGTTTATCAATGCTTACTTGCTATGGTGGTTTGCTGAGATTAGCCAATCATAACTTTGATATTTGATATTTTAAAGGTACAGTAGCCTTTAAAAACAGACTTGAATTGTAATTTTAGCCTTAATATGTTGAATCAATATTTATTTACTTTGCTGAGGTTAGCCTATCATAACAGAGCTCAATTACAAATAGACATCTTAAAGGTACAGTAGCCTTCAAAAACAGCCTTTAATTTAAACTTCAGCATTGAAAAGTTTAATCAATGCTTATTTACTATACTGGTATGCTGAATCTAGCCAACCACAACAGAGCTCATTTAGAGATCTTAAAGGTACAGTAGCCTTTAAAACAGACTTTAATTTTCAGCCTTAAGTTTAATCAGTGATTATTTGTTATACTAGTATGCTGAAATTAGCCAATCATAACAGAGCTAATTTACATATAGACATCTTAAAAGTAGAGTAGCCTTTAAAAATGGCCTTTAATTTAAATGTCAGTCTTAAATGTCAGTTTAATCAGTGCTTATTTACTATGCTGAGGTTAGCCAGTCATAACAAAGCTCATTTACATACAGAAGTTTTAAAGGTGCAGTTGCCTTTATAACAGCCTTTAAATTTTGACCTTAAAAAGTTTTACTCTAGAGGTCAGTAGGTGTTAAAAGTTGGTCATGTAATCCTCAGAAACCTTGACTTACATTATAAATGAACTTCACAGAAAAATACAGGGTGAATCGAGGTAAAGTAAGGCGCTGGTTTTTAATATTTCTTCATTTTTTTTCTCTGTGTAGTGGAGTTCTTTAGCTATTTAAATGGTATGGTTAAACGGCAAATGGTGATATTTTAAAACAACACAGAGTGAAAAAAGTGTAGAAAAAATTTATAGAATATGGTATCTTTAAGCGAGAAAAACGATGGAATTTATTTCCTGAATAGTAGACCGAGATTAAACCTTACATTGAACATTTACCCACCTTATGTTGGCACGGATGACAGTTTGTCATGTGTGACTGCGTTTGCTTCAACAACCAAACACTTGACTGTCTGCACACGTCGCCAAACCTGTCAGTGGAGTCTAATTGACATTCAAATGTATGCATGCACCTCCTCAAAATTTGATCACCCCTACCGGGAGGAAGGTGTCGTAGGGCTAAACGGTAAAGGTCTTTCAGCATAAATGACAGACGCCCACATATACAAAAGCATGTATTCATACACTGCCGGGAAAAGCACCAGCCCTGGAAGTTGCAGCGGCGACTCATTGTGCGTTTGAAGCAAACTCTTGAGCTAAAAAATGCTTTCGGCAAAACCCCTGACCGCCCCATCAACTGAATTTAGCAGTGCTGTCGTGAGGGATCCAGATTCCCTGCAGCCTGCCAGTGACGCGTCCAGAGTGCGAGGGGGACAGCGAGATAGGGCCTGCCAGAAAAACACATCCTCCTGGACGACAGGCCCAGAGCATTGAGGATCTAGCGATGGCGAGAAAAAGAGAGGCAGTCAAAACACAGCGGCGTGACTCCACTGGGGCTTGCGCTGCCGTTCCGCTCAGATCTATTTTTAATGCCTCAAAGTTCACGTTCACGAAGACTCTTGAATAATTCATGAGGGGCTCATTTGAATAAGGAGGCGGTTATGGGAGCCACATATGTGCAGGAAACTTTTCCATTTGTTGTTTAGAATTTAGTAAGGTAGTAAGATCAATCAATCAATTAATCAGTCAGTCAGTCAGTCAGTCAGTCAGTCTGTCTGTCTGTCTGTCTGTCTGTCTGTCTGTCTGCTATCTATCTATCTATCTATCTATCTATCTATCTATCTATCTATCTATCTATCGCAATCACAATTCACATAACTCTACTGACTGCATCCTGCAAACTCTTATTATTGTTATCTATCCTTAACTAGTAAGGAAATCTGATACTACCTCCCAGAGCACCAAAACCATTTCATACTCCAAGACACATTTTTCATAATTTTTAATTTTTGTAAAATGCCCACACATATCCTAAGTTAGAAGTCCTTAACATGATTCCTGCCTGAGGAGAACCTGGATGTTTTTGAATAAAATGCACAGTAGGTTTACAATTACAACTTGCTAAAATCTAATAAACCCTCTCGGATAGGAGAGCTAGCATCACCGTGAACACAAGATGATTGTTACTGATAATTGCCTTAACTCTCACAAGTCATGAGCCAGCAGATGTGAAGAAAAACTCTCTGCAAGTTTGTGTGAATATGCAAAATGAACGATAAGAAAATTAGAGCTGCAGAAAACTTATTTCAGTCCCTGAGGAGCAATAAAAAGAAGTCTTGCATCTGGAGTCAGTTATTTCTGAGAAAATAGAGGTCATTTTGGCAGTATGATCATAACGTAAAGGGAACTCTAGATAAGATGTTCAAGCTAGTATCAACAATTTTATCTAAACATTATTCTCTTTCAAACATTTAATGTTGTTATTTCTGTTTTGCTATTTTAAAGGAATGCCTCACCTCAAAAATGAACATTTGCAGAAATGTACTCACTCTTAGGCCACCCAAGATGCACATGAGCATGTTTATTAATCAGATTTGGAGAAATGTGGAGAAAGCATTGCATCACTTGCTCACAGATGGATCCTCTGCAGTGAATGGGTGCCGTCAGAATGAGAGTCCAAACAGCTGATAAAAACATCACAATAATCCACAAATAATCCACACCACTCCAGTCCATCAATTAACATATTGTGTAGCGAAAAGCTGCGTGTTTGTAAGAAACAAATCCATCAAGGTGTTTTAACTTTAAACTGTTGCTTCTCACCATATACCAGTCCATAATCCATAGTAAATTCTTCCAGTGTAAAAGTCCATCTCCTGTTGTCCTGTCACATCATAATCCACCCACATATTTGTTCAGAGCTGTTTTGGACTGTTTTGGCTTGTAAACGATGCTTGATCTGTGCATATTTCTCTCCTGATTCAGACGAGACGACTTTGTCACTGGACAAAGCAGTATTATGAATAGAGGACTCATGTTTTAACTGGAAGCAACGGTTTGAAGTTAAAAACGTCTTAATAATGGAATTGTTTCTTACAAACACGCAACTTGTCTCTTCTCAAGATGTTAACTGATGGTCTGGAGTGGTGTGGATTACTTGTGGATTATTGTGATGTTTTTATCAGCTTTTTGGACTCTCATTCTGACGGCACCCATTCACTGCAGAGGATCCATTGCTGAGCAAGTGATGCAATGCTACATTTCTCCAAATCTATTCTCATGAAGAAACAAACTCATCTACATCTTTGAGGGCCTGATGTACAAATTTTCATTTTTGGGTGAACCATTCCTTTAAAACAACTTCTTTTTTTTAATGTACAGTAAGTCTTTTTATACAGTATGTAGTAGTAGGGTACTTTCAGGGTCGCTTATTTATAATAAATGACTAGTCGTCCAGAAACCTAGTAGAGTATCACCATACTAATTTATTTTTTTGAACTTAAACTTGATATGTATGTTTAAAAAAAAAAAAATTGAAATCAGTCAATACCGTGGTACCATAACAGTACTTTTTTTGTAAGAACTGTGGCTCAAAAATTCACAGTTGTTGAATAAAACAGCAAAACATGCCATCCCTATAATGTTCAGCAGCTCTTCAGACATGATGATAAAATATTATGATATATTAAACATATATATTAAGTATATCTCCTCAACTATTGACAACTGCAGCTGTAATATTTGCTAAGGCATATATTAACTCTTGGGTCAAGGTGAATATTGTGTTTTTGACCATTATTATGATGTTGCTGTGGACAGGAGCTCTTTTAATTTCACACACACAGACACTCTGTTGAGTTCGCTGTCAAGTGTCATTATTGTTTAATTAGCTGCAGCTGACATTTGAATGATATTCCCTCTCTGTCTGTCTATGGTTTGGTAGGGCAGATCATCTGAAGGGTGCAGGGCTTACTGTATAATATGTCCCGTTTGGCGCACCCTATATCAGAGGTCACCAATTTGCAGTTTGCAGTCCAGATCCAGACCTGAGACTGGTTCTACCCGGACTGTGAATCGGTTATCATAAATTAATGTAATTATAGAAGCATTTTTTTTCTCCACATGGAGAAGCTGAAGCTGATATGGGCTATATATTTGGTCTATATACTTTTCATGGCGAACATTGTTATACATTATTCACTCATAAATATCATTGAGTCGCACCACATGACATTTTACAACCTGAACCCTTGTCCTAAAAGGTCAGATCTGGTACTTTAAGAGGCTTATTGACCTTATTTTTGTGCATGTTCCTGCATGTTGGTTGAACCGCATGACTTTAATATTGCGAATAATTTGTTTGTTTTTTTCTAAAAAATAATAATAGAAGATAATTGTTTTGCTTTGTTTTGTTTTTTCTTAATTAGGGTATCAGGACAGTTATATCACCCTGACAATTGCACTTTTAAATTTTTTTCATATCAAAATGAATTTTAATTTAGAAAATAAAAACATGTTCATCAGAGTAAAGGTGTATTTAATTCATTTTACGAATGAATTGCATTTTTTGTGTGTGTCTGTTTGTTACTGAATACAGTTTTTTTCAAGTACTGTTTTGCTTAATGTTTTTCCAAGAAATATTAATCAAAGATATCTGCAAACTACTTAAAGTTTTCTTATATGAAAAGTAATACATTTAATTTTTTGCATTTTTTAATTTTTTTTTAAATGATTTTAGTTTTTTTTTAATATCAAAATTAATTTTATGTTTATTTTTTTTATTAAAAACTTTCATCAGAAAAGGTGTACTGATATCACTATATGTATGAATTGCATTTGTAATGTGCTATTGAATAAGAATAATTCAGGTACTTTCTAAGAAATAGCAATCAAAGATAATAACAAGGTTTTCTTAAGTATCAAAAGTAAGAATTTGAAATATCAAGATAAATGTTCTCTTGTTTTTCATCTAAAAATGAATGTTATTTAAGAAATTAAATGTATACTTAAAATATTAAATTAAGTAATATATAATAATAAAAAATAATAAAAAAAAAATGATTGTCACGTCATAGACCCTAATACAGGGATCATAATAGCAGGGAACAATGAATCAGTTCAGACAGCATAGCAGACAGAAAAACTTGAGCCGAATGATGATTTTTATTGTGAAATGTGCTATACAAATACATCTTTATAGTGTTTATAATATAATATAATGTAATATAAATATAATATATACTGAACAGTCCAGTACCTTTAAAGGCATAACATTAGTAATCATCATTCCATCCTCTCTTCAGCAGAGGAGAGTTTTTCTCTCCATCTTAAGACTCTTCAAAACCAGCCATTTTTCCACAGCTCATAAAGAGCCATTGAGTCCCATGAGGGTTCTTCAGGAGTGTCTGTTGAGTGTCATCAGGGATGAGGGTTTGGTTGGGATGAGGTGGGGGTTCTTACACTTTATTAAAAACCAAAAACATTCATTGCGTCTTCTTTGCAAATCACAGCGTTTTCCATTTATGCTCCTGTCAGTTTTCCGATACGCTTGCACCTTAGGATATGAAAAATTCATTATCTTGTCTCGCGCAGACGTCCAACCCTCCCTATCTACTCAATTCAAATTGTACTAGGTGTAGAGCAGCAAAAAACTTTGCTGAATCATCTTTAGTGGCTTTCGTCTCATTAGAAAACACTTGCTCAACAATCACGGAAGGACCCGAGGTGTTTACGCTAAAGATTTTTCTTTAGAAAGTCCTTGAATGTGTTGTAGTATTGAAAAGTGAAGGGGAAGCATGAAGCGTAAAGCCTGTAAACATTTAGCACTTTGACTAATAAAAGTGTTTCAGATGTTTCGGAGAAATGATTTCCTTGAGCTGCTCGCGCACCATGAAACTCCACGTCACAAGTGATAAAGCAGAAAGGCCTTTAGGTAGCTGTTCGCCATCAATTCCTCTTGCAGTTTTGCTTATCTGCTGCACCTGACGCTGTTTGTCTTGAGATATGAATGAAGCGTCTCACAGATGCCGAGGGAAACATGCTTGCGTTTTGGTGTGTAACAAGAAATGGCCTGTGAGAGGGGTTTTGTGCACTTGTGATTAAATTGTGAGCGAATCAATTGCTCAGCCATGTTGCAGACCAGTGATTAGACCAATATTTTTCTTTTCACCTTTTCTTTTTTCTATCTTTTCCCCTTCAGGTCTTGTAAAGCTCGGGGTCCACTGTGTCACATGTCAGAAAGTCGCCATAAAGATCGTAAACCGAGAAAAGCTCAGCGAATCCGTGTTAATGAAGGTAAGATTTCATTCTTTCCTTGGAAATGTCAGCTTTACACAGAAGTCTCCTGTTTTTCTTAAAGAAATAATTCAGTCCAAAATGAATATTCTGGATATTTACTTTTATACTAGCTTTCTTCTGTGAAACGCAAAAGGAGGAATTTAGTAGAATGTTAACTCTGCCCTTTTCCATGCAATGAAATGTAATGGTGACAAAGGGCTCTCAAGCTCCAAAAGCGAGAAAAAGACCAATTAAAGTAATCTGTGTAACTCGTGCATATATAGTTTAAGTCTTATGAAGTTATATGATAGATTTGTGTGAAAAAAAGTTTAAAATTTAAGTTTGTTAATCACTGAAAATCCTCTCAGAAATATTTTGCATATCTTCAAAAAATGATTATTCTTTGTTAAAGAAATAATTTAGTCCAGAATTCTGAATATTTACTCTTATCAAACTCTTTATAACATTCTTTCTTCCGTGAAACACAAAAGGAGAAATTTAGCAGAATGTTAACGCTGCCCTTTTCCATACAGTGAAAGTGAATGGCGACCAAGGGCTCTCAATCTTTGAAAATGACACAAAGCACCTTGTAACTCATGCACTACATATTTGAAATATTCTGAAGTTATATGATGTAAAAAAGATTTGTGTAAAAAAAAGATTCAATTTATGTTGTTATTCACTGAAAGTCTTCCTATCAGCCACAGCTCTCAACATTTTTTTTGCATATATTGAAAAATATTTATTCTTTCTTAAAGAAAGTCCAAAATGAAATTCTGAATATTTACTCTTACCTAAGTCTTTATTACTTACTTTCGTCTGTGAAACACAAAAGGAGAAATTTAGGAAAATGTAAACACTGCCCTTTTCCATTCAATATAAGTCAGTGGTGACCAATTTCTCTCAAGCCCAAAAATTGACAAAAAGCACCATGAAAACAATCAGTGTAAATCAAACGCTATATATTTCAAGTCTTCTGAAGTTGATAATTTTGTGTAAAAAAACAAACAAATGTTGTTATTCAGTGAAATCCCCTCTGCTGCAGCTCGCAAAATTTTTCATATATATTAAAACAATAATAATAAAAAGAAATAAATCTTGTTTTCTAAAAGAAACGTTTTTTTTTTCTTTCTATGAATATTCATAATTTTTAATCTGAACATTTATAATTGACTTTCTTATGTGGAACACAAACGGAGAAATATAGCAGAAAGCTAATGCTGGCCCTTTCCATACAATGAAAGTGAATGGTGACCAAGTTCTCTCAAGCTTTGAAAATGGCAAAAAGCATCACAAAAGTAGTCAACAGTGAGTAATGACAGAATTTTCAATTTTGGGTGTTTAATGCTCTCATTTCCACCTCTTCTTTATCCCAAAGTCGTTCCAAAATAAAGATAAAACAAATTAATTAATGAATAAAACAGCGCCTACAACCGCATAATGCTATTTATTGCCTGTAAAACTATACTCTGGGTAATAGTTGGCCCATAATTTTCTCCTCTGATAAAAGCAGCCATGGGAACACAGAGACTGAAACTAGAGATGAAAGATCCTGATTAAGGATAATTGCCTTTCAAGGGAGGAGTATTAAAATATGAGATGCTTGTTAATATTTGGAAATGGGGGCAAGCTTGTGGAATGCCTTAAAGGGGTCATATGATGCAATTTCATTTTTTCCTTTCTCTTTGGAGTGTTACAAGCTCTTGATGCATAAAGAAGATCTGTAAATTTACAAAGACTAAAGTCTCAAATCCAAAGAGATATTCTTTATAAAAGTTAAGAGTCAGCCACACCTACCTAAAAAGCCTCGTTCTAACACGCCCCCACATGTCTACCTCACTATGTGGGAAGATTTGCATAACGCCGCCCAAATGTTCACGCAAAGAAAGAAGGCGTAACTTTTATTCTCGCTGTAGTATTGTTGTTGCCGCTGCCGCCATGTCGTGAAGACGCTGTGTGCTTCGTTGTGAAAGCGAAACTACTTTGTTTGGTCTTCC
>NW_015555873.1:214222-216681 GCF_001515605.1 Sinocyclocheilus anshuiensis
TTGTTGTTTGTCATTTCTCTGATCACAAATGCAGACAGAGTTTTATGTTTACGCGGCGCGATGCAAGACCGTATAAGTCATTATAATCAGTAATTATGTCCCCACTGGATGCAACAAATGCCTCGTTTGTAATGGGTTTTCATGTTTTTGTCTCGTTGCTCCGGCCGGACACGGCATCAACACAGTATGGTAGGGGCGTAACATTTCCGTCTCACGCTTGAGGTATTCGGCCAATCACAACGCACTGGATAACTGGCCAATCAAAGCACACCTCGCTTTTTCAGACCGATGAGCTTTGTAAAAATCGACGCGTTTCAAAAAGGCGGGGCATAGAGGAGAAACAATAATGTACAGTATGTGGAAAATAATGCGTTTTTTTTACTTTAAACCGCATAAACACATTTCATTACACCAAATACACAAAATAATGTTATTTTTAGCAGCATCATATGACCCCTTTAATATTAGAATATCCCCAAATACATATGCTTAAAATGTATACATTTGGATGCAAACCTAGAGTAACTGTTTTCCTTTTTCTGTAACGGATATTAATGAGGAAGGGATTTGGCTGGGACGATCAGCAGTAAATAAACTCAGCAAGATTAGAGACCTTAAATACTGCGATTCTTTCAGATATTTGCGATATTTGCACATTTGAGGTTTCTCCAGGAGGCAGAGGCCCAAATTAAGATCTTGCTGGAAACAAGCAGCACCTGAGGTTCAGAGACTCATGGTTTTTGTAGGACTGCCAACACAATACACACCAGTTATGTTTTTAATCAAATTAAGATAAATACCATTTGTAGAATATATATTCAAAGTTATACATAATCATTTACCAAATATCACTCAATTTGATTATATTGATTATATACATCATACCTGTCAACCCTCCTGTTTTTCCCAGGATTCTCCGTATTTTACCATTCTATCCCGCTATAATCCCGTTTAAATATTTTCCCGTATTTCTAATCTTTCTATAAAAAAATCCCACTAGGCGTATTTTATATGTTTGCTACATTCGCCTCCGGTAAAACTCCCGTAATTTGTATGGCCCAAACATCATTATATGAATAATCAACAACAAATTCCAAGGTTGCCCAGTTGCCAGATCTTGTGTGAAACGCATCCTTCTCACACAATCGACACATACAAATTTCAACCCATTTGTCCCCACAACTTGGCAACCTACAGCAGTAATGAGTACCGCGGGAAGGAAAGGATCACTGGTAGAAATGGGACGGGAGGAGAAGACTCAGGTGGTGCTCCGGTGAAAAAAACAAATATACATGCAAATTGAGATATAGCTTACACTTCAAAAGGCTATGTTTAATTGATTAAATATGAGCGCTGCAAGTTGCAAAATCAGGTGCTGCGCTGCTTTGTTTACTGCGGTTACCAGGGAAACGGCTATATTCCTATGGGATTACAACTCTGCCACAATTCTGCGCACGAAAGATCATATTTTGAGCACGCAAAAGTGCGTTTTCCACGCGCGCGATCTGAGTTTTGTGGAGAAAATGTTTGTGTTGCAAAGAAGAAAGTATTTAGAGCGCACAAAAATCTATTTTGCATTTAAAATACGTTTTTGGATTTGTGCATATTCATGAAGGCTGTAAGTGAAAAATGTCTTATATTCAGGTGTGCATAATTATTATTCTTATGCTTTTTTTAATCATTAAAAAATGATTTATGCTTTCAGTTTGAATAGAAATCGTATACAGTACAGTTTGTCGATCTAAAATGGTAATTGTGCATTAACAGCTGTCAACCATGGCTGCGTTGCCGTTTCCCAAAAGCATTGTAAGCCTAAATTGATCGTAGCTCCATATAGGTGGCAATGGGTCTACGATGTACTTAGGCTTACGATTATTTTGGGAAACACAGCCCATGTCGGTACGCAAACGCGCGCTCTGAACTCATTTACACAGCGCATTTCTTATTTTGGTTGCGCATGCGGACCTGCGGACCACTTATGTGCACCCCTGTGTATATATATATACACACACACACACATATATATATATACACACACACACATATATAGCTGTATCACCTAGGTCCATTTAGTATTTTAATAAATAAAAATGACAGCATGTTTGTCTATGTAGTTTTTGTGAATTTTATTTCAGTTTTAGTTATTTTAGTACATCAAGTTCAATTAACCTTTTAAAATAGTTTTAGTTTTAGTTAATTCTAATAACCCTGAATCGTTGTGTGTGTGTATAAAAAAAAACTTTTATTCAGCAAAGATGCATTTGATTGGGGAAAAAATGACAGCAAAGATATTTATAATGTATAAAAATTTCCTTTTAAAATAAATGCTGTTCTAATTAACATTCTGTCCATTAAAGTATCCTGAAGAAAAAAAAACGTATGTTTTCTGCAAAACTATGAAGCAGCACAACTGTTTTCAACACTGATAATAATCAGAAATATTTATTGAGCAGCAAATC
>NW_015555873.1:218151-221428 GCF_001515605.1 Sinocyclocheilus anshuiensis
CTGAAAATGCAGCTTTGATCACAGCAATAAATTACATTTGAACATATATTCAAATAGAAAGGAGTTATTTGAAATTGCAATAATATTTCAAAATATTAGTTTTTGGTAGGTAATGTACATGTTTAAAGAAACATATTACCCCATAGTACATGGCCAAAAATCATTGACATTACCATTTTACCTTGTTCAGAAAACATTGAAATTCTTTAACTCACATTTTCCACTCTGCATCTAGTAGTTCATTGTTCAAGCGCAGCCAATCAGAACCACAGAGCGAACAAGCACCAACACCACCACATGAACTCCAAACGACCCGCATGCACTTCACAAACAATGAAGACAATTCAATGCACTAATCATATGCTTCTCAGGTCTAAGCAGTCTGTGTTTACATTATAATTTATTCCACTTTTCACATAAATAATGCATGCAACTTGAAGTCGACTACAACAGATATCACAATTTCCAGTCGTTGTTTTCACGTAATTACTCTGGTATGAGGTAAAAGTCGATTCGAACAGCCACCAATTTATCTCCACATGGGTTTGAGAGATGAGGGGGTGGATTGTCAGGGTTATTTTGGACAGCGGCCTTCATTTCTGAGCTTGTGTGTTTGTGTGTGATTTGGTGTGCTGTCTAACTCTTGGCTTTGACATTCTCATTGTCGTCCTCCTGTCACCGAGATGAATATGGGCTATCCCAGCACCTGTCTCTCCTCTCATGCCTGCGCCTCCAGACCAGCATTGCAAATGTCACCTTTTTAAATGCAAATGTTGCATTCTCTGTTTCCGTCTCAGCACCTCCGTCCAGATGCCGTGTACCACTGGGAATGAGATTCTCACAGTCATTCTCTGGAGTGTCCGCACCTCTGATTTTATATAGAGGACAGAACCGCATGAAGTCCACACAAGCACACATGGCCAAATTCACAGCAGCTGTGTTGAAGGATTATAAGAAAGAGGATTAGATCAAAAAAGCTGATGTTATGGAAGCTATGAGAGATAGATAAGGATTTCAGTTTGGGTTTAAAGAAACAGTTCATCCAAACATGAAATTCTGTATTCATTTACTCGCTCTAAAGTTTTTTTAAACTCACTTGACTCGAATAACTTAATTGTGGTTTATCACACAAAGCTTTCATATAGCTTAAGAAGACACGGAAAATTTAATATAGACCATTGTTATGATACCTTTTGTGTTTTTACATCCTTTGTGTTATTTTCATAACATTTATATATCGTCGTAGTATATTTGTAGTATTTATAAATAGTAGTAGTAGTAGTATTTATAAATGTTTTTAATTAGATTTTTATATGTTCAGTTTTCATTTTAATTTGTAAATTTTAAATTAATAAATAAGATTTAGTAATGCTCTTAGCTTTTGTCATTTTTATTATTATTTTTATTTAATTTATTTTTTTTTTTTTTTTTTCGGTTTTGGTCATTTTAGTACCTTAATATTTATATACCATTAGAGTATTTATTCATATTTTGAATTAGAGTTTATGTTTATATTTTCAGTTTTCATTTACATGTTTGTTTGTTTTAGTAATTTTGTTAGCTTTTGCCATTATTATTTCAGTTTTAGTTATTTTAGTAACTAAGTTACATTTATTTCAGTTAGTTGCCAAGACAACAACATTGTTAATTGTTGTTTAAGTTTCAAGTTTTTCATCAAACATTTTATTTTATTTTATTTTATTTTATTTTATTTTATTTTATTAGTCCCTACCCACTTTCATTGTATGGAAAAGAGCAACTTGGACATTCTGCTAAACTTCTCCTTATGTAATTCATGGATGAAAAAAATCACACAGTTTTGGAACAACATGAATGTAAAAAAAAAAAAATTATTTGAATTTTTGCTGCAAATTTTTTGGGTGAACTCTCCGTTTGTTTGTTTATTTATTTAGTGACCATGATGAAAGGATACACTGACATTTTGTGTTTTTATGTTTGTCTGAATTGTGACAGCTTCTCAAATGTATTAATTTATAATTAATAAATAAATAAATAAATCTATCAATTAATGAATAAATAAATTGATTAATTAATTAATAATAATAATAATAATAATAATAATAATAAAAACACCCAAGATCAATTGTGAGTTGCCTTGCTCATGTGCTTCAAGTGAGGAGTGCTATTTTGTGTGGGGTGTGGAGTTACTGCCAATGTCGAGCGTTTCTCATCACTCGATTCTATATTTTATTGTACCTGGGAAGGTAGCTGACTATGTAAACACTTTATAGCAATGCGGCTCATGTGGCTTTGGAACAGAGCTTGTGTTTGACAGCGAGTGTGTAACTGATGGTCTCTGAGATTGAACATGAGTGTATTGTGTACGTGTGTGAATGCGAGTGGGATGTGGTGCCTTGTCGAGGCCTAAGGGAATATTTAACATTTGTAACTCCCGAGATTATAGAGTTTACACCGACTCATAGCTACGCATACACACACCATAGTCTGCAGAAAGCAGATAAGTCCCAGTTGTGCGTATGTGAGTGTGAGTGCACATATATAAATATACATATGCTTTTCTTCATGTCAGTGGTTCAGTGCGTCTCTAAAAACTAGGGGTTTAATCTAGATTTCAGGCAAGTTTCAAAGTCGGCCGAGTAAATAGATTAGCATCAGCGTATCGGGGTTTAGATGGATAAGAAACACAAACAAACAACTATAAACACACACACAGCAGTGTATTTGATCTGGGAGTTTAAGGTAGAGCTGTTTTTTTGTTTTTTTTAGAATCGAATGTTAGTGTACTGCATATCGCACAGTATACACTGTATACTACATACTTTCTGCACTGGTTTATGTAAATATACTGTACTAAATACACTAGCGCTTTCAAAAATTGCAGGTAATACTGCATTGTGAACTTATCCTCTGTATGTGTGTGTGTTGGGGAAGCAGGCAGCACAGCGAGTGGCTAGACTGAACATCAGCGTTGTGATGATTGTGCTTCCTGCGAGCTCTGGGCCTGATTAAAGCTCATTATCCATGGTAACTCGCTCTCTCACTCTCCTCTACTGACACAACAGAGACGCAGCTAACAGAACGAGAGAGGGAAACAGGGAATAGATGGATACAGATAAGGAGACCAAGAGGAATGGGAGGAGGAATGCACTTATATATAAGTGCATTTCTCACACTATATATATATATATATATATATATGTTTTCATATCATGTGTAAAATGCATATGAAATTATATTAGCTACTGTATAATGAAATGATTATTTTTTTAAAATAAAAGCATTCAATTGGCTTTTC
>NW_015555873.1:221450-223440 GCF_001515605.1 Sinocyclocheilus anshuiensis
TATATAGTGTAAGATAATGCATGAGTCAAAGTACGATTGCAGTTTGATTTTCTGTAACACTGGCTCTTATGCCATGTTGAATGCATTAATGTGAACGTTTCCAGAACCACTCATGCTGTATAGATGGGTTTAATGAGAGTCCCTCACGAGGAAATCATCATATTTTGGGGTCCTTGGTGTAGCTCATGTGATTCATCCCCCGATTCAGCTGTTTGTAGTAGGAGTAGCTACACTATAGTATATTGCAACAAACAGAACAGAGAGTTCCAAGCAATTTAATCGCTGTCATTGTGAATGCACCTTTGTCGACACCTGTTATAATTCAAGTGATTGAATCAAAATGAGGTGCAGCACTTCTTCTTATCCAGTTAGATGGGTTTAATGAGAGTCCCTCACGAGGAAATCATCATATTTTGGGGTCCTTGGTGTAGCTCATGTGATTCATCCCCCGATTCAGCTGTTTGTAGTAGGAGTAGCTACACTATAGTATATTGCAACAAACAGAACAGAGAGTTCCAAGCAATTCTTCTTATCCAGTTTGCAACACAGAACTTTCAGCCCACTGAACTCCATTATGATGTAGAACTGTAGACTTCTCAGCTACTGATGTGGCATGTTGAATACTTGATTAGTTCCTCGAGCAGTCATACACTCTGTTCCGAAAAGAATTATCCCCCCAGAAAAAAGCTGAGACAGTTTTTCTCGTTGGGTTTGCAGATCTGTGCTGTGCACTCGTGAATCAAATAGCTATAGATTCCAGCGTTGCCTTTTTTCATCTGCCCTAGTAGAGCCTATCACGCTCTGAACGGGGTATTAGACGCCCTTTGCGAGGCATAAATCATCTCACAATCTGCACCGTCTCCCCTCGGCTTCAGTTGGTATTGATTTGAAGCATCCAGTGACTAGCGCTCAATATCCACTCTGATCTCAGAACAGAGGTACCAATTCAGGCGGCTTCTTGCGAAGGCTGTTGGTTTATTTCATTGTTCTGGCCAGGATGCCCTCAATGAAATATTGGAAGACTTCTGTTTTCATTTGTGTCACTTTAGGCTGAGAGGTTACACCACTTACACAGTTGAGAAACCTTTGATGGAGCGTCTGACGGATAGGAATACATTAAATCGTTTCAGATGATGGAATGCCACGGACTGGATTCCCAAAAGCACAAGTGGACCTGTCGACATTCCCATCGGTCTGCATCACTGGTTGGGAAACCAGGTTCATGGAGCCCCTCCAACATTTTGCACCATTTTGCATGTCTCCTTAATCAAACACACCTGATTCAGGTCATCAGCTCATTGGAAGAGACTCCAAGACCTCAAATGGGTGTTTCAGACAAAGAAAACATGGAAAATGTGCAGGAACGTGGTTGGGAACCAACTGGTTTCTGGAGCTCCAACCCTGATCAAACACAAATGAACCAGCTACTTAAGATTTTCAGGAGCACTGGATAATTGCAGTCAGGTGTTGGAGCAGGGTTGAACTGAACTGAACTCTGCAGGTTGGTAGATCTCCAGGAACAGGACTGGGCACCCCTGCCCTACGCCAACATCGCAGGATGGAGCCTTACTTTTGGAAAAAACTTGTTGTAATTTTTGGATTTCTAGTGGTTTTGCTGGGTCCTGAAGCAAAACCAGTTTGGAATCATTGGCGTAAACCAGGAGTAGCAACCTCTCTGCTAGTCTCGGCTTCAGATGTCACACCCATGGACCCTTAACAGAGTAGTAAACCCAGAATGACAGTGACAGAACAAAAAAAAAAATAGAACAAGTAAATAAGGAATAAAAATATACAAATTGACAATTGTATGTACAGGTATATAACAATAGACAGTTGTATGTACAGGTATATTATGTGCAAATTGGAATGTAAACTGTGTAGAAAGACAGGAAAAGGGACGTTAATCTAATCACGTCCTCAGGCCTGGAAGCACGGGATATGCAGTGTGAGGCCACATGACCCACTGAACATCTGCTTTCTGCCCTGACGG
>NW_015555874.1:0-14712 GCF_001515605.1 Sinocyclocheilus anshuiensis
CAGCCCGCAGCTCTACAAATATCTGTCAGCGAGGCGCCACGAGCCCGCGTCCAGGAGGATGCAACACTTCTAGTAGAGTGAGCTCGCAATCTGAACGGGCAGGGCACACCCTGTGCTTGATAAGCCAGGATGATGGCATCCACTATCCAGTGGGCCATCCTCTGCTTAGAGACGGCATTCCCCTTCTGCCGGCCTCCGTGACAGACAAAGAGCTGGTCTGAGGTCCTGAAGCTTTGCGTCCAGTCTACATAGCACCTTAAGGCTCGGACGGGACAGAGCAAAACTAGGGCTGGGTCTGCCTCCTCCGAGGGCAGCGCTTGGGACGGGACAAAGTAAAGCTATGGCTGGGTCTGCCTCATCCGGGGGCAGCGCTTGCTGGCTCACCACCTGATCCCTGAAGGACGTAGTGGGAACCTTGGGCACATAGCCGGGCCGGGGTCTCAGGATTACCTGGGAGTCAGCTGGCCCAAACTCTAGGCACGATTCGTCGACCGAAAATGTGTGCAGGTCCCCTACCCTCTTGATGGAGGCCAATGCAAGCAGGAGCAAAGTTGTCATTGACAGAAACTTTAGCTCGACTGTCTGCAAAGGCTCACATGGGCACTGCTGTAGTGCTCTGAGCACTAGAGTCAGGTCCCAAGAGGGTATAGAGGAGGAGGAGGCGAGTTGCGACATGCGATGGGAGCGTAGACCACCTTGTCGTTTGATGTACGCAACGGTCGCAGTGTTGTCCGTATGGACTAGTACGTGCTTGCCTCGTAAGCGCCCTTTGAGACGGATCAAGGCAAGGAGCACGCCAGCAACTCGAGGTAATTGATGTGCCAGTGCAGTTGGGGGCCCGTCCAAACCCCTGACACTGCAAGCCCGTCGAACGTGGTCCCCAGCCAGTGGTTGAGGCATCTGTGTGAACCACAGCATGCCCCGGGAGCCTCTGAAACTGTTTCAGTGGGACCGCCCTCCTGCTCTTGAACATATTCAAGCAGTTCAACACCGACTGGGCACGTTCCTGCGTGAGGCGTGCTGTCTGTTCGACCGCGTCCAACTCCATACTGAGAAAAGAGATCCTCTGCGTCGGGCAGAGTTTGCTCTTTTCCCAGTTGACCCGAAGGCCCAACTGGCTGAGGTGCCGGAGCACCAAGTCCGCAGGAATGGCCTGTGGCACGGAAGGATCGACACATGGAACCCTTCAGGTCGATCGCTGCAAACCAATCTTGGGGACGGATGCACCTGAAGATGCGCTTCTTTGTGAGCATCTGGGACGGGAGCTTGTGAAGGGCCCGGTTCAAGACGCGCAGATCCAAGATTGGTCTCAACTCACCGCCTTTTTTGGGCACAATGAAGTAAGGGCTGAAAAACCTCGTCCTCATATCGGCTGGAGGGACTGGCTCTATCGCATCCTTCGTCAGTAGGACTACGATCTCTGCAGGCAAGACAGGGGCATCTGCTGCCTTTACCGAAGTAAAGTGGACGCCCCTGAACTTGGGCGAACTGAATCGACAGACCATAGCCGAGTCTGATGGTCTGACGGAGCCAACGAGACGGGCTGGGAAGCGCTAGCCAGGCTCCCAGAAACCGTACAAGTGGCACCAACGGAACCACCGACGTACCCGCGGGGGGGGCAGCGAGAGGGAATGCAGGGACCCGGCCCGGGCGTCTCGTTGCCGGTCCGAAGCGGGGTCAGCATCTGTGCAACACTCACCTGCGTTCGGGCAGAGGGTGAGTGAGTAGTACGTTTGACCGCACTCTCGAACCGCCCACAGCCGCTCACTGGCGAGAGAGGAGGGTGTGTGTGATCCGAGACACACAGCTCCCTGTCCCCTCTGGGGACCCAGAGATAGAGGAAATTGCTCTTTTGTCGAGTTTTTGGGTACCACTGACCGTGAAGTCAGTGGCAGGGAAAAAAAGAAACAAAAGATTCTCCGCCCGGCCCTCCTCCGAAGAGCAGGTCCCTCCATCTCTGGGTCGCCCGTCTCAGGGCCTCTTGCTCTTGCGCTTGCCGCCAGGTTTGGCGGGGGCCTGGACGGGCCGGGCGGCTGTCCTGCGACCGACTCCACGGCGCTGCTTTGCTGGAGGCTGCTGCGTATGCTGTGCGGGAGCGGCGGCAGGGCGCCGCCCTTGGCGACGAGCAGGCTGAGGCACTGCCGCCGGCGGCCAGGTGGAGGCAGCAGCTGCACGCCGGGGCAGGATGTGCCTGATGGCCTCAGTCTGCTTCTGGGCAGCGGAGAACTACTGGGCGAAGTTCTCTACTGCGTCGCCAAACAGGCCGGTCTGGGTCACGGGGGCATTCCAGAATCGTGTCTTGTCCATCTCGCGCATGTCGGCCAGACACAGCCAGAGATGGTGCTCCTGGAGCACCATAGTGGACATCGCACGGACCGGACACAGGGGCATTAAGGAACCGAACTATGTCGGGCGTCCCTCATATCAACCAGACACAGCCAGTTTTGGCACTCCTGGACCACCATAGTGGACATCGCACAGCCCAGAGACCGCGCAGTGACCTTCGTCGCTCGTAGCGCGAGGTCAGTAGCGGTACAGAGTTCTTTGAGAACTTCTGGGTTGTGACCACCCTCGTGAAGGTCCTTCAGTGCCTTGGCCTGATGAACTTGCAACAACGCCATGGCATGTAGGGCAGAGGCAGCTTCTCTGCAGGCCGCATAAGCACTGCCGGTCAGGGCCGACGAATACCTACAGGCCTGGGAGGGGAGCAATGGCTTGCCCCGCCAGGTGGCAGCGGTATTTGGACACAATTGCATTGCAACCGACCGCTCTACCGGAGGGACTTCCGTATACCCCCGCGCTGCCCCGCCATCAAGGGTGGTGAGGGAGGACGAACCACTGGGGCGGTTTCTGGCAGTGAAAGGTGCCGTCCACGACCCAGTGAGCTCATCATGCACCTCCGGGAAGAAAGGCACCGGAGTGGGGCCCTGAGAACCAGCGCGAGCCACTCCGAGAAACCAATCGTCCAGCCTCGAGGGTTCGGGACACTGTGGAGGTTTCCACTCGAACCCAACGCTCTCGGCGGCCCAGGAAAGCATAGCTATCATTTCCGGATCCGAATCCAGCACCGCTGGCTGCCCAGAGGGCGGCAGCGCCACCAGATCATCCTCTCCAGAAAAGTCTGGCTCACCCTCCGATGCAGCAATCGACATCCTATCGTCGGGGGGAGCACCGAAAGATACAAGTGGTACCCCCCGGGAGGGTCCAGCCTGTTCTCTCGGCGGCTCCCCTGGCTGCGAAGAGCAGTGATCAACATCTGATCGTCGGGGGGAGTACCGACTGGCTGCGAAGTGCCAGCGGAAGGAGGAGCCCTCAGAGGTTGGTTCCTCGGAGGGGAATTCCTCACCGTCACCGTAAGACCAGTCCGGATGCTACCAGAGGTAGCGGCCCCCCCGGCTGCCGCCAGGGTGGAACCCTAGATCTGGGCAGCGGCACGGGCACCCCGCCCCTTTGCAGGAAACAAAGTCTGGTCCGCAACTCCGAGACAGTCATTTTCCCGCAATGGGAGCATGACTCGTCCACGAAAGCCACCTCAGCGTGCTTAATGCCCAGACACGAGAGGCAGCGACCGTGACCATCATCCAGCGCCAGGTAACGACCTCATCCAGAAACGCACAGATGGAAGGGCATCCTTAAAAAGATGCGTCTTTAAAAAGACGTTCCACCCGTGAATACTCTTTTAGAACTGCTCTTTTAGTACGCTGAAGCGTACAGGGGAGATGGCTGCCTGCAACACAAACAGGGGGTAGTGCAGCTTGATGTGTGCAACCCACTCGACACGAGAAGAACCACCGCCGCTGAAGCGCCGTACCACCAGCACGAGAGCTTCCTAAGAGCGTTGCTTGTACTCGAACTCATAGTTTCACTGAAGCAAAAGATCAGGAGCAGAACGATGAGACCGCTCGGCTCCGAAGCGAAAAGCTGAATATGCACTGCACCAGCTGCCTACTTATACTCACGCTGTGATCAGCAACTGCTGGATGCAATAATCACATGCCAATGTGCATTGGCTCATTTAGTTTACACTCTAAGTGGATTGGTCTCTCTAAGTGAGATCCCAATTCATCGGTCACCGATGTGATGTCTCCGTTCCCTCCTTCAGGGAATGAGGGTTACATACGTAACCGAGCCGTTTCTTTCAACTGAGACTGTTGGCTAAAGTCAAGCCCTACCTGCCACGTAAGAAGTTTGAAAGTGTAATTCATGCTTTTATAACATCTAGACTAGACTACTGTAACTCTTTATATGTTGGTTTGGATCAGTCATCTCTTCAACGCTTACAGTTAGTCCAAAATGCAGCAGCTCGGCTTCTAACTGGGACTAAAAAGTATGATTCATTCATACATAATGTGAAATTATGGAACAATAATGCATTTCCATATATCCAAAGTGAATTGCATTTAAGGTATAGATATTATTTAATCATGCATTCCCTGGAAAATAAACCTATGACTTTAGTCTCGCTAGCACCATACTCTAAAATAGTAGTATTAATACTAATAATACTATTATTCATCACTTTGTTTTCTACTCAATTATTTAAAATGATCTATTCAAGTAAAATACAGTTATTCAAAACAAGATCCTCATTGTTCTTGAGCTACATAAAGATAATTATAAAGATGTAGCTACTACATCAATGTAGCTACATAAAATGTACTCTAGAAAAATGTTCATTGGGTACATAGAACCGTTCTTTCTAAGAGTGTAGCTTGACTGTAGTTTAACTTAAAATTATCAATAGCCTGTCCCTTGGCAAGTTTTAAAGCATCTTTCCCAACCCTGGATACATGGAACACTTAAGCCCAAGGAACCCCCCAAAATACCTGTCTTGAAATAGCTGGATCATACAGAAATGGCTCTAAATCTTACAAAGAACTTGGTTTGGCACAGCTAAAGACATACCAGGGTGACCAAATATTCACTTCTGAGAAATTTGAAGAATTTATAATCAGAAAACCACATATTGATTTACCTGAATTAATAATTTATCCTCTCCCTCTCTCTTACACACACTCCTCTTGCTTCTACTGCCAAACCTTGATGGCTTAGACATACAGCTCTCTTTGCAGAGCTTGGAAAAAATGATGAAAACTTGATTTGTTTTATTAATGGCATTAATTTGTCATTAATCTCCTTGACCAAACATACAGACAGGGGCTGCATATTATTCAGCATGGCATAACATGCTGTAATCTCGTTTTGGGCTTAAGCGTACTAATTTATTTAGACAATATAGTATATCATTTAATATTGCTTATATTTATCTACTTCTCAGTATCAGACCGAATATTAATATCAGTTCATTTTTACACTAGTAGTTATTATTAAAATGTCAAAGCTTCTCTTTTCCACACAACAAACATTCATTATGATCAGTGGCTGCCATGATTCGCTGCAAGTTTTCTTTGCTGTTTATTTGGTTGGATTTGACCATGGGTTTTGCTGTAAACAAAACACTAAACACACATTTATTTGAAGAACTACTAAGTTTCTAAAAAGTTCTCTCTCTCTCTCTCCCTCTTTTACACTTTACTGATGTTTTACCGCACTGTATACACCTGTGTTTAATAAGCAGTGATTTGATACTCTAGATAAGGTCTAAGTTGCCTTATACTACCCTAAACTGCATTACTACATGTCTCTGGAAATAGACAAGTAAGTGTTGCCTATTTCCACCCTGAGTGACCTCATTTGAACAGAGGTTTTACTGAGCTAGGCTTATGCCATCAGCTACTCAGTCTCTGCCAAGATAAACGCCCTTTCTCACTAATGTAACTCAGAAACTTTTTGGCCAAGAGTGAAGAGAGTGAAGGGTAAGGCTCACCAAACTCTGCACTGCAGTTACACCTGAACCGCAAAACAATCCCACATCAGATAATCCTCAGTGTTTTTCATTTGCCACTAAAACTTTTTTTTTTAACTTTTGATCTGTGTTGTAATTAGTCAGACCTTCAATCTCAAAGCCAAAATAAACTTTCTTGTAGAGCACTTGCTATTGAAGTAAATCTTGTTTTTTGTTTGCTGGCACAGATCAGCATTCCCTAATCAAAATGAAATCTTGATTTGATTAAGAAATAACAAAAATATCATAAATCTGCGCAAATATCTGATACTGAACACCTTGGTTGCTGTTTAGTTGCTGCAAACAATGGACGATAAAACATTTGGGAATAAACCCACAAGCGGACAGTTTGATTGTTGTCATTGAGCCAGTGATATCATTGAGCTGGCAGTTGCTGAAAGGGGCACAAACTGTATTTGTGAAGCTTGTGCCAGTACAAAAAGCCAAAACACAACATATTATAATCAAACACACACCTGTTTAAACCATGTCATTTTTTCCCCTTGTTGTGTAGTTGATGGATACACCAAATCTATTCATAATGCTTTGCACAAGTTTGACAGACTTCCAGTTTGTTAGGATCTTTTGACAGGCAGCATGCAAAAGTGCCGCAAGGCTCGTAACATAATCTAAACAATTTCCGCTACACCTGAGCACTTATTCATCAGTCAGACCGCATGCTGCGTCAGCAACTTTTCCTGTGTAACTCTCCAAACTTTGATCCATCCATGGCAGGATGAGAATATGATAAATGGAGAACGCCCCATTGCTTTTGTGTTTAAACTTATGCCATGACCCCTTCTAAAACAGCAAACATACACATGCTCATGTTTCCACACTGGCCCACACACGCACGTGAAGGCATTCATTCGCACACTTACAAACACTTTAACGTTGGCCTACAGGCATACATCACAGGCGTCACATGCTCATGCACAGACATTTGCACACATGCATTCATAGTTCATGCTGGGCCACTGTAGCTAGAAGTAAGTAACTTTGCAACTACATGTCAACTAGCAGTTAGTAGAGTATTAGTAGACTGTCTGCTTAATATCTTCTAACACTTTCTTTGTCAACTTATTCTACTAACCCTAAACCTACCCTAACAGTCTACTCTGAGAGTTAGTAGACATGTAGATGCAAATTAATGAGAATTAGTTGACATGTAGTTACAAAGTTACTTATAGTTAGTAGAATGTCTAAAGTGGACTATCGAAATAAAGTGTAACCGGCAGGTGCAGTTTATTAGACTGTCTCTCTCTTCTGGACTCTTCCCATCGACCTTGATCCTTTCCAGACTCATTAACTCTTCCGTCCCCACCAGCTGTCTTCTAATAGTCTTTCTGAAGCTTATTTTATTTTACGCTCATTTTTTACTTGACATCTTGACACTTGGCTTGACGGAATGAGGTGTGGAGTGCTCAGCTTTTCTGAGTGTTAAAAACGTCATTCCTCTCTCTTTCTCTCTCCAAAGGTGTTTTGCTGACCAGTAACTGGCCTACTTTTCTTCTTTCTCCCTCGTTCTCTCATGCACCCTCCCCTCTCTGTCAACTGTAAAGGATAGATGTTCGTGATCCTTCTCTTTCCATCCCTCTTCTCCAGATGATTTGAGAAATTTCAGCTGGAGCACGTTTTACAGCAACAATCAATCACATACTATGACACGTCCGACTTTCACCTGGAAAACGTTCAAACTGGGCACACAGACAAAAACATATATGACATCACTCATTCATATCTCATATCATACGTATGCAGACAGGTTTCTCCTACACAATGTAATTTTTAGCAAATCTCAAAATTTATATCCATTTTTCATATTGTACATTATAATGTTGTGATGGCTTTAATTCTCTTGTAGCATTTAGTTTTTAGTGTTTTATATTTAATTTATTTAGACAATATAGTATATCATTTAATATTGCTTATATTTATCTACTTCTCAGTATCAGACCGAATATTAATATCAGTTCATTTTTACACTAGTAGTTATTAAAATGTCAAAGCTTCTCTTTTCCACACAACAAACATTCATTATGATCAGTGGCTGCCATGATTCGCTGCAAGTTTTCTTTGCTGTTTATTTGGTTGGATTTGACCATGGGTTTTGCTGTAAACAAAACACTAAACACACATTTATTTGAAGAACTACTAAGTTTCTAAAAATCTCTCTCTCTCTCTCCCTCTTTTACACTTTACTGATGTTTTACCGCACTGTATACACCTGTGTTTAATAAGCAGTGATTTGATACTCTAGATAAGGTCTAAGTTGCCTTATACTACCCTAAACTGCATTACTACATGTCTCTGGAAATAGACAAGTAAGTGTTGCCTATTTCCACCCTGAGTGACCTCATTTGAACAGAGGTTTTACTGAGCTAGGCTTATGCCATCAGCTACTCAGTCTCTGCCAAGATAAACGCCCTTTCTCACTAATGTAACTCAGAAACTTTTTGGCCAAGAGTGAAGAGAGTGAAGGGTAAGGCTCACCAAACTCTGCACTGCAGTTACACCTGAACCGCAAAACAATCCCACATCAGATAATCCTCAGTGTTTTTCATTTGCCACTAAAACTTTTTTTTTTAACTTTTGATCTGTGTTGTAATTAGTCAGACCTTCAATCTCAAAGCCAAAATAAACTTTCTTGTAGAGCACTTGCTATTGAAGTAAATCTTGTTTTTTGTTTGCTGGCACAGATCAGCATTCCCTAATCAAAATGAAATCTTGATTTGATTAAGAAATAACAAAAATATCATAAATCTGCGCAAATATCTGATACTGAACACCTTGGTTGCTGTTTAGTTGCTGCAAACAATGGACGATAAAACATTTGGGAATAAACCCACAAGCGGACAGTTTGATTGTTGTCATTGAGCCAGTGATATCATTGAGCTGGCAGTTGCTGAAAGGGGCACAAACTGTATTTGTGAAGCTTGTGCCAGTACAAAAAGCCAAAACACAACATATTATAATCAAACACACACCTGTTTAAACCATGTCATTTTTTCCCCTTGTTGTGTAGTTGATGGATACACCAAATCTATTCATAATGCTTTGCACAAGTTTGACAGACTTCCAGTTTGTTAGGATCTTTTGACAGGCAGCATGCAAAAGTGCCGCAAGGCTCGTAACATAATCTAAACAATTTCCGCTACACCTGAGCACTTATTCATCAGTCAGACCGCATGCTGCGTCAGCAACTTTTCCTGTGTAACTCTCCAAACTTTGATCCATCCATGGCAGGATGAGAATATGATAAATGGAGAACGCCCCATTGCTTTTGTGTTTAAACTTATGCCATGACCCCTTCTAAAACAGCAAACATACACATGCTCATGTTTCCACACTGGCCCACACACGCACGTGAAGGCATTCATTCGCACACTTACAAACACTTTAACGTTGGCCTACAGGCATACATCACAGGCGTCACATGCTCATGCACAGACATTTGCACACATGCATTCATAGTTCATGCTGGGCCACTGTAGCTAGATTGTGTGTAATTGTGAGTGAATACAAAAACTAATAAAGATACAAACTGGACCTCTGCTCTCAGAAATATCGCCCCTTTGTTTCCTGACCTGACTTGCATAAATGTTTCATCCAACTGTCTCTTGTTACGGTTTGTCCTTTCACTGTCTCATTACTCCATCCCTGCCGCACTTAGCAGTGAAAATCCAATCTAAACACTCCATTAACTAGATGGCCTTTTTTTGTATTGCCTTTTTCCTTTCCCATGATATCATGGGCTGTTCTAGGCTGGCTCTCCTCCTCCTCTTTCACCCATATCCCTCCAACATGGGTAGGTTATGCTATGAGATACACTGGGGAAGAGAGGTCACGAGAAACAAAGGTTGTGCTTGCTGGAAGTAAACACTTCTCAGACTTAAAACTGCAGAAAACAAGTGTTTTGCATGTCTTCTTATTAAAAATGAGTGAATATAACAATGCTGAATATAATTAATTAATTAATTAATTTAATAATTTATGCATTTAGCAGATGCTTTTATCCAAAGCGACTTACAGTGCATTCAGGCTATACATTTTTTACCAGTATGTGTGTTCCCTGGGAATTGAACCCACGACCTTAAATTTAATATAAATGGTTTTCTTCGGGACTAATAAAGTACATTTAAATCTGCAATTGCACTTTGTAAAAAGGAAAGCAGCATTTTTAGACTGGTAACTGGTAATTGTCTTAGAGACCACATCAGAGAACAGAAACCAAAGACTTGACCAAAATACCAATGTTATGTCTCTGGACCAATCCAAAAACTGCACATTCTACAAATATTTTCAAAGTGAATTCCTCTGTCTGAAATGCTTTTCAAGCTGCTGTGTTTTCCTTCACTTTTTGTTCACTTTTGTTGCCATTTCAACAAAAGTGTGAAAGTACACTACTGTTAAGATCAGCATGTCCATCCTGTGCCCTTATAGTGAATCACACATATGTTGTTGTTGATGATCGATGTGTTACAATCGCCTATATAAGAATATAGTGCAGCTGCATCCTGTAAACCAAGCCAAGTCAACACAACCTGGACATAGCTATAAATACAAGCCATGTGGGCCAGCAAAATTAACTTCACATCCGGACTTTACCATTCAGCCAAACTGAATACTATGACCCAAAGTGCATGCACTTTATGTATCCTAAATACATATCCTAATAGGAATTTCCATTACTTGGAAAAATGCTAATGCTAGTTGAGAGCACTCAAGAGCAAAGCACCACCCAAAGAATGAGAAAGCATAAATACACTTGCAGAAACAAACACAAGCAGATGCACACTGACCTAATACTCACTAAGGTGCGTTAAGGTCCACAAACTCAGTAATGCTTAGCTGACAAGTGTTGTGGTGGGTCGGTCTGACCCAAGGGTGCTGGAGGCATATAGTCAGGTCACAGCTGCGAGAGTTACACACGTGTGTGTACATACCCACATATACAATGAAACAATGAATGGTAAGTGCACAGCTGCATACACACAAACACAAACTCTTAAAACAAAATATCCTTCACAATTGATGCTTAAATGCATATTTTGGCTGCCTGTTACATCCCAAGAGAAAGCACAACTTGCAGATGTTTTATGCACACACACACACACACACACACACACACACACACAGAGAGAGAGAGAGGGAGTTTGGAGTTGCAGCTGGGCAGCAAAGAGACTGCTGATCTAACAGTGAAGTGAAGGGGATTTCCATAAACACACTGGATGTACAGGACTCAATGTCTTTTGAGCCTATACACCCCTCACAAACAGCCTGCCAACATCAAACGGCTTCAATTTATGACTAGCTAGCACACAACACAGCTGTACTAATTAGACACAGCAATGTCACTAATACTCCAGAACAGCGATATTCTCTGACAACATGAGAACTGTTAAATGATAAACTCGAGCTTGGAGTAAACAAGCTACAAATTACCTTCATATTGCACCAGCACCGCCACCCAAAATCAGCAAACTTTTAAAATGTATGTACTGTAAGATCACTGTACTATTAGACTCACTAAAATGGGCCCCATTAGAATCAGCATTCACATACAGTTGGTTCATGTTAGTTCACATCATGTGTGTGTGTGTGTGTGTGTTTGTGGCTCTAATTCTGAATGTTTATGTATTGAGTAAAGCATGTTTTGCTTTGAATATCTAGACTAGCTGAGCACCCTCTTTCTCCCTTTTCTTCTATAATCAGTTATTTGGACTGAAAGAAGTTTTGATGGATGTGTTCTGTGTAATCTCATAGACTGGCTGTTTGAGCTGATATGTAATATATCTGGATAGGCTCCAGATTAACAGTGTGATTAGGAGCCACAGAGGAGGCAATGGAGACCAGACCATGTCCATATACTCGGCCCCTCTAGACACTTGGCAAACTGAGCCATTTTACCCAGCACTCTGTTATATTCATGTCCTGACATTACCCAAATAAAGAGGGAATGTGGAAGGCCAAGATGCCTGTATCGTTCTATTGTACATTTTGTCTAATCACAGTGATATGTAGAAAATGAAATTCGTTATACACTATTATTTAAAAACAAGGTATTTCTGTGATAGCAAATCTGAATTCTCAGCAGCCATTATTCCTGCAGAAATCAGCAGAAATGTGCTGATTTGTGACCCTGGACCACAAAACCAGTCATAAGAGTAATTTTTTTAAAATTAAGATTTATACATCAACTTTCCATTGATGTGTGGTTTGTTACGATAGGTCATTATTTGGCTGAGATACACTATTTGAAAATCTGGAATCTGAGGGTGCAAAAAAAAAATAGAAATATTGAGAAAATCGCCTATAAAGTTGTCCAAATTAAGTTCTTAGCAATGTATATTACTAGTCAGAAATTAAGTTTTGATATATATATGGAAGGAAATTTACAAAATATCTTTAAGGAACATAATCTTTACCTAATGATTTTTGGCATAAAATAAAAATCGATCATTTTGACCCATACATTGTATTTTTGGCTACTGCTACAAATATACCCGTGCTACTTATGACTGGTTTTGTGGTCCAGGGTCACATTTGGTGCTGAAGTAACATTTCGCATCATTATCAATGTTAAAAACAGTTGTGCCACTTAAAATTTTAGTTGAAACCATGATACATTTTTTCAGGATTTTTTTTGATGAATAAAAAGTTTGAAATAGAAATATTTTGTAACACTATAAATGACTTATGCCTCAATTTAATGCATCCTAGCTGAATAAAAACATTAATTAATATATATACATACATATATATATATATATATATATATTGTTTGTAATACTGTTGAACAATAGTGTTTTAGTATTTCATGTTACAAATAAAAAATGCACAATACTGTTTCAAACAATATTTGAGTGTGAAAAATACATAATGTGACTAATCTTTCCATTCAAAGACCACTATAAAATGAATGTGGCAACACAAAAGTAAAACTTCACATTTGTTTAAACATGCATCATGGAGATTTAGGCTCTCTATCGCAATCTGTGGTAAAAACATTAAATTAAAGTAACTTGCAGAACTGCTATTTATGTCAGTAACAAAATATGTAAATCATTATTAAGCTTACTGTAGCAAATCATGGTAAGGATAGAACAGTTTTGAATAGTGTCTCACTCATTTTAATAAAAGTCCCAATGAAGCTGAATCTTTTCTTCTGTATTGTGACGTACATCAGAGTGTAACAGATTAGCGAAGAAGAAAAAATGTAGTACGGGAACTTGGTTCTATGCATTGGCTGTTAATTTAATTTTGAGATGTGGGCACAGATTTAAAAAAAAAAGGCAAAACATTTTCTGTACATTTCTGGAAACATCTTAGAATTTTTGGAAACTTTCCAGGATTTTTTGGAAAATTTGGGAAAGTTTCCGGAAATTTACCAGAAATTTTCTGCCCCTTTTGCAATCCTATTTAGAAACTAGACAGATGAATGAAAAGTCGGTCATAATTTACTTACCCTCAAGTTCCAAACCTTAGGAATACAAAAGATTGAAAGAATATTTGTTTTTGTTTGTTTATTGTTTTGTCCATACAACGAATATCAATGTCCTATGTACACAAGTCTAAGTACATACTGTACATATCCTGTGTATGCTTAAATACATACTGTACAACCAATACATTTTATGGCCTAATGGTTAGAGAGTCGGACTTGTAACCTGAAGGTTTCGGGTTCGAGTCTCAGGTCTGGCAGGGATTGTAGGTGGCGGGAGTGAATGTACAGCGCTCTCTCCACCTTCAATACCACGACTGAGGTGAGACCCTTGAGCAAGGCACCGAACCCCCAACTGCTCCCCGGGCGCCGCAGCAATATGGCTGCCCACTGCTCCGGGTGAGTGTTCACGGTGTGTGTGTGTTCACTGCTGTGTGTGTGCACTTGGATGGGTTAAAGGCAAAACATTTTCTGTACATTTCTGGAAACATCTTAGAATTTTTGGAAACTTTCCAGGATTTGCTGGAAGGCGGACTTGTAACCTGAAGGTTTCGGGTTCGAGTCTCAGGTCTGGCAGGGATTGTAGGTGGCGGGAGTGAATGTACAGCGCTCTCTCCACCTTCAATACCACGACTGAGGTGAGACCCTTGAGCAAGGCACCGAACCCCCAACTGCTCCCCGGGCGCCGCAGCAATATGGCTGCCCACTGCTCCGGGTGAGTGTTCACGGTGTGTGTGTGTTCACTGCTGTGTGTGTGCACTTGGATGGGTTAAATGCAGAGTACAAATTCCGAGTATGGGTCGCCATACTTGGCTACACGTCACTTCACTTCACATTGTTTTTGGACCTCACTTACTTTCAAACTACTGCGTTCTAAAGAAGAAAGTCAGGACAACTTGAGGATGCATGATGCATGAACATATACAGGTATTTGCTAAAACATCTGGTCAGTAAATGCATTTTTATTGACCACCTCCACCTGTGTCTTGTAAGGGTCACGATTTTATAAGTTTAAGGCAGAAGCCCTCAGCCCTCACACTAATGCCGAGTCCACACTGCACGATTTTAGCCCCGATTTTCACTCACCGACAGGTTTTGTTAAATCGCAGACAAATGCCCAAAATCGGAGGCAAATCGGTGCTCGTTCACATGAGTGACAATCAAACAGTGTGAATTATCAAAGACGCGATCATAGAGAATCGCCAACGTGTCGCAAAATATTTGACATGCTAAATATCTGGACCTGCAGCCAATGAGAGGGCAAGATACAGGGCAGCAGGAGTTCGGGGAGGAGTTATATGAAACGCATTTTGTGGACCAGATAGGGCTGTCTGCGATTCTTCCTATTGTAAAGACATGCAGTGTGTAACCTCCTGTTGCCAATCCATCGTGCAATGTGAACACAGCAGCAACTGAATGCTAC
>NW_015555875.1:0-51393 GCF_001515605.1 Sinocyclocheilus anshuiensis
TATGTATGTATGCATGTATGTATATATATATATAATTCTTATATGTGTTGTACTGTTTTTAATTTATGGTGATTAATAAATATTGACTACTAGAATGAAAATAATGAGAATAAGAAATGAGAATCTAATGAGAATCTTGAATTACTAGCAAATGCCAAAAAAACAAACAAAAAAGTACAATGTGATATTATGTTAATGGGAATTTAAGGATAAATGTTTTAATTGGTGCATAAAAGTAATGTCACAAAGCAAAATAATTAAAAAAAAATTTTAAAGGACATTGATATGTTTTTCTGAGAGTTTTATGAAATTTTCTATGAATGTTTCTATGAAGTAAGTTGTTGATGTTTATTAGTTATGAGCCATGCATGGTCAGGATGTTACAGTTGAACAGCTCTTTAGGAGTTTTTTTTTTTTTTGGTGATGAGACTGACAGTGAATAACTGTGTAACATATTACGCATACATTAACAAAGGTGCTGAAATGATTCAAGACCATCAGTCACCTTTGAGTGCAGTTCATGGATGAGGTACGACAGCGGTTGGCCGTGAATGTTTCCCGTTGGCGTGGTTGAAGGTGTGTTGATGTCTGCATGTGCATCCACCCATAAAATACTCAGCTCATGTCTTGAGGCGGCATGACCAGAGATCGACCCAATCGCCAAGCTGTAAAAACCAGCAAACCCATTTCTGAGAATAGGTTCAATAATGATTTCCTGCTTCCAAATGTGAAATTGAACAGAAGTGAAAGCACACGATGACCTGTGATGTCCTCCCAGCATCACACAAGTGTTTCCATCGCTCTTGACCTTCTGCACAGCTCCTGCGAGCAGCTCATTGGCACGGCCGACTGCTCTCGGAGTCTTCAGCCTGCCAACTGGCTCATCATTGGGAACGTCCTCAAAAGTCAGATTCCCATAATCCTTCACTACACAACCTGGAGAGGGACAAAGGGCTTTCTGTCATCATTTACACATAACGATAGTTTTAGCACGGAACACGAAAGGAAAAGTGTACTGACCATTCTTTTCCATACATACAATCATTACAGTATAAAGTTTCCATCCATTTGGATTACACAGTTTTAATGTGATGGATATTTGTCACTCATAAATAAATGAAACACGAAAGATTGGCTTAAATACATACATACAATTTTTTTAATGTGTTGGCTGTTGGGCTCCAAAATGACTGATTGATGACCAAAATGATTTATGTGAAGAACACACCAAAATGTAAGTCATTCACTAAACATATATCCACAATATATTGTTTTGAAGCACAGCATAAGGTTTGAGTTACCATTCATTTTTCCATATTGGCATGATTGTGTGTACATACAATATTGCCTATTACACCAAAAATATAAAGAAAAAGAAATATCAATTAATTTATCATATTACAGTAACAAAGAAGGTAGAATTAGAGTAAGGTTATTATTATTATTATTATTCATCCGTTCATTTCATCCATTTCTTCGGAACTGGAAAAATGTGGCATGAGGTTGAGAGTTTGTGGAAGTGTTTCTCTCTCACCTCTTTATTCTTTATATTTTGAAGTGAAGAGGAAAAATGTTAATATAATTATACATATTTAATAATAGAATAAAACAATTAATATGATATAATACTATCTATAATAAAAATATTATATTATTTAAAAGGTAACAAAAAAAAAACCTGGAAGGCTGGAGACTGATATTGAATAATAAGTCCATGTTCATGTTATTTGTTCATTACTCTTTACTCAATACTTGATTATATAACTACACTAACAAGTACACTGTGCAGTGACCCCATTGCATGTGAAGTCGTCACCTTTATTTATACAGTGCTTTATACAATACAGATTGTTTCAAAGTAGATCTACAAGGATAAAAAGGAAAATATTGATACAATTATGCAAATAGAGATCAATTCTGCTGTTAAACAGCTGTTAAAAAACAAAACAAAACTGAACGTTCACTTAGGGAGTGTGCTATTCAGTTATTGAATGAACGCTGTTGAAAGTATCCTTCAAATATGTTAAAAATCTTGGAATGAATCTTTAAATAAATCACTCATTTTAGCCAGTCTGTCACTGATTTAACATTAAAGACCTATAGAGTTCTCTGTTCTACCTTCAACTCAAGTAACAGTAACAGCATTAAACATTACTGGGTTTGTTTGTGCAAATACACGCTTCACTCTTATTCAGTAACAGAACTCAATCCACAATATTGCACACAAATACACACAAAAAGGGGAATGGTGCAACGTCAGTGTTACTGCTCCTATGAGATCGCATCTTAGGTAAATATATAAAAACCACACATGGCAGCACTGATCTACTGTCCTTGCATGGCATCAGTCCCTCTAGCTGTTTGTTTAAAGTCATAAAACATTTATGCAACAACAGACAGTTAGACAGATCAAATAAAGACCCCTTTTTACAAAAATGGCAACGATAAATAACAATTGCATGTTACCTGACCTTAAAATACCCATTAGCAGTTGCAGGCATTGTGTAATGGCTAGTTGACAAATAACAAATTACCATTTTTACATCAAGATTTAGGTTAAAGTTTAAATGAATTCATATACTGTACAGTCTATATTTTTTAGATGCTATAGCTAGTCACAATTTAATATTTTCATCCATTTTAACCACATTTAATCACATTTTTACATTTTTTAAAACACAAACATCCCATGAAGTATATATTATATATATATATATATATATATATATATATAAATTAATATAAGGGTAACACTTTAAGTTTTTTTTTGACTGTTTTGGTAACACTTTATTTTAAGGTGCCCTTGTTACACATGTTACATGTACTTACTATAATAATAACAATTAGTTATGCATAATTCCATGCAAGTAACCCTATAAGCCAAACCCTTACATGCATAATTACGCTGTAATTAATATAAAGTGTAACCATATAAGTTATTATACATATAAAATGAATGTTTCTGAATATGAAATAGCATAGCCTATATAAAAATGATGGTAACACTTTATTTTACAGTGTCCTTGTTGCATGTACTTACTATTGTAATAGCAAGAAATTACGCTTAATTATATGCAACCCTAAACAAAGTCCTAATCCTAACCCTAACTCTATAGTAAGTAAATGTTCTTCATTTTATTCAGTACAATGTATAATTATGTGACATGTAGTGTAAATATCGGTAATAATGTAAATAAAAGCAGTGTAAATTTCAGCAGGTGTAGTAGTGGTACCTTCCTCTTTAAATTTCTGCACCAATCCAGCAGCTCGAATGAGGTCCGCTCCTCTCTGCACACCATCCCTCTGCTGCAGTAACAGTCAATAACATGAGCACTGGACCACTACCATACTGCACCATGCAGGGATTTTTATGCAAACATGTTCTTTTTTTAATACGTGAATATCATTATTTGAAAAGAGACGAGGACGTGTTTTGGGGCTTTATATCTCACCTGTCCTTTAGAGAAAGGTGCAGCTATTATTCCCACACAGTGATGATGATGGAGGTCTCTTCTGAATATGTGAAAAGCGGCTCGTAATCCGCTGAAGCTCTTCATCACTGGTACAATGTATCCAGCGGCAGTCTGGAGTAAACGGCTCTAAAATCAAAGCAGATTACAGGACGTGTGACGACACACTGTGCGGTGACAGTCATTGGGCTGCTCGCGCTCTTCTGTCTTAACCTGAGGCTTTCTTTTCTGTTTTGTTCAAGGAAAGTAAATGGGGAAGAACTGATTTTAGATGACACCATCGTCTAATCTGCATACGAAGTGGAATTCATTTAAACTCAATTCATGAATTTGAATGAATTTAAACTCAACATAAAAAGCACATATGAAAATATAAACGTCTGTTGAGGATCAAGAAATTACATTTATTTATATTAGGCTATATATATATATATATATATATAATTTCAGTTTTAGTTTTTATAGTACATCAAGTTAAACAATGAAATTTGTTGAAATATTTTATTTCAGTTAAGGTTTTTTTTTATTTAAAGTAACAACAGTTATTTTATGGTTTTAGTTTTAGTTAACTGTAGCCATATATATATATATATATGTGTTATTATTAGTTAATGTTTAACAATTATTGAAAGTGTTTTTTTTTTTATATTTACGTTTTCATATATTTTTGGGTAGCTGAATTAGTTTTCCCCAATTCTTTTGCTTTTTTTATGCGCTCATAAAAATCTGTAAATTTATTCTTAAAAACCTGATATTGAATAAAAAGTCCATGTTCATGTTATTTGTTCATTACTCAATACTTGCATGTGAAGTCAAGTCACCTTTATATAGTGCTTTATACAATACAGATGGTTTCAAAGTAGATTTACAAGGATTAAAAGGAACATTTTGATTCAATTATGCAAATAGAGATCAATTCTGCCGTTAAGCAGCTCTTAAAAAAACAAACAAACAAAAAAACAAGTGTCATTGTTCAGCTGAGGCCAGTTCAGTGTTGATTCATTTTAGTTAAAAAACTGTATATTATCAGTTATGAAATGAGATAAATTCAGCTGTAAAGCAGCCCTGTTGCAGACAATAATGTCATAATCCAGCTCAGTTCAGTTCTCATCCAATAGTGTCAGTACAGTAAATTTAATAATATTACTGAATATGAAGTGCCCCCAACTAAGCAAGCCAGAGGTGACAGTGGCAAGGATCCCAAACTCCATCGGTGACAGAAATGGAGAGAGAGAGAAAAAAAAAAAAAAACTTGGGAGAAACTCTGCTCAATCGATGGGACAGCTCTCCTCTGGCCAAACAAACCAAAATGGTTTGGTTTAATTCCAGGCTGCATCACAAGTCATGTTGTGGATTGGTATCATTTAGAATATTCATCCTTCTCCTTCTGCTTGAAAATTGTGATAAATCACATGTTGGAGTAGCTGAAGCTGTCTACAGGGGCTGTGCAGAGGACTTGTCTAGTTCTTGTGGTCTTTGCTGAGGATCTGTGCCGATGGCTGTCGTGTCGATGAGGTCTTTACAGGGGATCAGTCTCTAGGGATTGTCTAGTTGTCATGGTTTCCACTAACATTCAGGGCTGTTGTGGTCATCACTAGGTGCAGGTCCACCATTGAGTGTTAAAGAGTATATTGCATGCAGAGGCCCAATATATATACAGAGTTCTGGCATGAAACTCTAGATGGCGCAGTCCGATAGGTCTAACGCAATCTGACCTAATGACATCATTATCACATGGCACAGCTGACTGGTTCTCTCCTGTATCGGTAGCCAATGAGCTCGCTGCTCAACATTCAAATATATGACTAGGGCTTGCCGTAGCAGTTGCTTCAGAAACCCTCCACCTTCCCCAGCTCCACCTGTATAGATCTGCTACGAGATGATTAATTTATGCTATATGGGGGTTATTTCATGTATGTTATAGTTGCAGCAGCAATATTTCTTACATGCTCACAGCAGCATGTTGTGGATGTATTGGCAGTAGGAAGTCTCGGTACTTGCTCTGCCGCAGCAGCAGCAGCAGCGTAGCAGATCTATTCCGCCAAAACCAAATACATTAACATTGTCATGTACATTACCATGCCAATCCCTCCGAGAGTTGTCATGACAGAAATATATATTTTTTTAGTATGAGCATTAGGATTTAGTAATGGGAGATTACTACTCATCCAGTTTTTTTATATCAATTATGTATTCTATTAGTTTTGTGAATTGGTATATTTTGTGATTTGTTAGGCTGTGCACAAATATAGAGCTGAGTAATATCAGCAAAACAGTGAAAGCTAATGCCATGTTTTCTAATGATATCTCCCAAGGGTAGCATGTACGGGCTGATTGATATGATACCTTTTCATTTACTGCTACAAAATGATAATTGTCAGTTAAGTACAATTTGAACTATGCCACACAATTCCACCAGTGGCAACATCATTTTTGAATCTATTAAAAAATTTATTTGGTGGATAGTGTCAAATGCAGTGAGGTCCAGTAATACTAATAGAGAGATGCAACCACAGTTGGTTGATAAGATCAAGTCATTTGTAACTCTAATGAAAGCAGTACTATGATTTGGTATAAATCCCAACTGTAAATCCTTGCAGATACGTAATTACGTTGATTCTGCCTTTCCTAGTATTTCTGAAAGAAAAGGAACATTCAAGATCGGTCTGTAGTGAATTCATTCTCTAGGCTCAAGTTGTGTTTTTTTTTTTAACGAGAGGTTTAATAACTATTATATTAGCTTGAAATTTTCTGGGACATATCCTGATGACAATGATGAATTAATAATGCTAAGAAGAGGATCTATGAATTCTGGGAAAATTTCTTTCAGCAGTTCAGTAGGTATAGCGTCTAACATACATGTTGTTGATTGGGATGTTTTAACAAATTTAGACAGTTCTTCCTCTCCTACAGCAAAGAAGGAATTCAATTGTTCCTCAAGGGGACTGTTATGTACTGTATGATGTGATACTGTAGCAGATGGCTGCATAGTTATAGTCAGTGTTGGGGGTAATACATTACAAGTAACGCGAGTTACGTAATCAGATTACTTTTTTCAAGTAACTAGTAAAGTAACACATTACTTTTTAATTTACAAGAGAATATCTGAGTTACTTTTTCAAATAAGTAACGCGTTACTTTTTTTTTACCCAATTTATTGATTGACAGCTCTCCTGTCCCCATGTTGAGAGAAATCGGATGATACATTTTTTACAAAATAAATATGAATATGCATTAATTCATCTCTCACAAAAAAAAAAACAGATTCAGTAGGCCTATTCCTCAAAATGAATAAAAATAATGCAACTCAGAATATGACGCAAACCTGCAATAATTAAATGTTAAACAACACAAATATTATTTGTATTTAATCCCATTCTATTAACCAATGTCTTTGCTTCTGACCTTCGATGATCCAGTTCAACCATACTAATAAGCAAAAATTACTCTAGACAAACATTTTTTTTTTAATTGCTGAAGTGTGTTGAAATTTCTTCTTCTGCATTCTACTGTACAGACGTAAATTTACTTTCCCTTCAGCCTGAGGCTTATTCATTTCACTTTTGGTGTGAAAAGGCTTTTATATTTGCCAAAAATAGAACTTTTTTATTTTAAAAACAAACAAGCAAGCCCTGTCCAGATTTAAAAAGTAACGTAACACATTACTTTCCATAAAAAGTAACTAAGTAACGTAATTAGTTACTTTTTTATGGAGTAACGCAATATTGTAATGCATTACTTTTAAAAGTAACTTTCCCCAACACTGGTTATAGTTTTCTCGGTTCAGCTGTTTCTTGCTGTGCTGTTGGGAAATGTCTGAACTTGTTGAAGCTCAATTTCACATTAATTTAGCCACTGTATCAAATAAACACCTGTAAGTTGTGTTTGTTTTCTTCTAAAAGAGTCAAAAAGCAAGCCAATCTAATAGTTCTTAAGGTCTTTCTACAGGCAGAAACACTTATCCTTCTACACAATATATGAAATACTTCTAGTTTTATTTTCTTCCAGCAGCGCTCCATTTTCTGGCCTGTTCTCTTTAGGGCGCGAGTGTGAGTGACAGATATCGCATGTATGCAGCAAACTTGTCCAAAGAGTAGTAGTATATTAAAACTGTATTGTTAATGCAAGCAAAGTGTTGAAAACCTTCTTTCATTTCAACCTTGTAATTTTTCTCAACCAAACACAAATTCACATTTTCCAGACTCTTCCAAATCTTTTTATGATGTTCAGATTCCAGAGAGGTACATCAGTATGCATTCGAAAATTCAATATAAAACCATTTCATTTTTAAAAACAGACATTTTTTTTATATAACCCTACTGTCAAAAACATGTGGCATCCAGTGATTTGTGGCTTTTTACATTTACATATACATGTCAGTCAGTTATAAGGGGTACAGGTGGAACTGGTGGGCAGACTGACTAAATATTAGTAATTAATACAGTAATTAATACAGTTCATCACTAAATATTATACACGGATAATGAATGCACACTTAAAGGGTGTAAGAAGCGCCTGTGATGGTGTGAAATCAGTCCCGGGTGGAATTAAAAGTAGCTTTGCAGTGGTTCACCGAGGATAGTCTCCATTTCATGAATGACCTTCTGCACCTGCTGCTCCACTTCCTCACATTCATCTGTAAAACAAGGAGGAAGAAATTCGGAATTCTGGAATATTTCTGACTGTTAAAGAAACAGATTTAAGTGTTCTTAAAATGCAACAAGACTAACACTAGCAACAACAAAGATAACACTAGGTAACACAGTGTACTTTAGTTACAGAATCATGTGTTCCCATTTGATTAAATATTGACGTAATGTTCTTACCCTCCATAAGCTCAGCCAGAAATGGGATAGTCTCTGGCAGAAGAACCATGTAGTTCTCCCTCAGCTTGCTTGCCAACTCCAGCAACATGACAAGTGCAGAGAAACGCACCTGAACAAAAAGGCAAACATGGTCATTTATTTTCACTTCTGTGTTTAAAATAAATGTAGGCAAAGAGAAATCAATCCACATATTAGAGCGAGGCCTAAAATTAAGAGATTATGGGCACTAATTTGAATCATTCCCACAAACTCTGATCTTCATAATGCAGGACATTCACATAATCAGATGTGCGATCAGCTATAAACAAGCAAAAGGAAAACATGTTTTTTTCAATTTCAATACCACTACATAATAATAATAATTTTATTGTACAGAAGAACAATAAAATTACAATAGCCTATTAATATTTATACCTGCCTTCATTTCTTTGCTTTTAAATGTTAAAACATCTGGGAGACCTCAAATCTGCGGATCATGATGATACAATGTCGCCCTTCACTCTGAAGCATGTGGCCAGTGATTGGCTGGCTGGCGAGTATCACTGTTTCATATACTCAGCAACACCAGTTTTTACTCTTATTTGGCACTTGTCGAGTGTTAATTTTGGATCCTGGCTGAGATGCTAAGGGTATTTCACCCACAGCCTCAAGTTGCAACGCAACTCACGTAGGACAACATGGAAAAATCCCATCCCTGACAATTCATGCACAGTACGGTACAATATATAGATTTAGAATTAGTAAATTAACCCACACAGATGAACAAATTAAATCAATAAATTTGCCTATCAAACTGTAATTCTTCAATCAGTGTTTTTGAATGAACACTGCTCTCTTTGCACACTGGTTTTCATTTATTCATTTACCACAGTGGTCGGGAGGCTGTGGCTCATTGACAAAAATGACGTGGCTCGCCAGCTGTCTCCCTTCACTAACATATTACAGTTAAGAAATATAACCGTCACTAGAAATCAGTTCCCTACAGAAAATACAATTACAATTCCTTTGTTGTATATCAAATAAAAAAAAAAAACGCATATGCGTTGCGGTGTTTAAGTGTCACAACGCTAATCAATGGCAAACCACTTACGTTTCTATGGTAACCTTGCGCGCAGATTCAAGCAGCAGCTATGAATTTAGTGATTTTAGTTGATATTTTTTCTTAATACTGCATTTGAAATTAAAGTAATTTTAAATAAAGTAATTTTATTGACATTAGTAACTTAAATCAAATGACAAATTTAAAATGTAATGCATTACATTACTGTGTTATTAGAAAAAGTAATTAGAATACAGTAACGCTATATCGTTAGTAACGTTAGTAACGCAGTAACGTTACTATGTAACGCATTATACCCAACTCTGGGTGCCACATACACTGGAACATCACTTCAGCTCTATCTCTGTTGTGTTTATACGGTATATGTTTATACCTCTAATTTAGCATTTGTGTACCTTAGGTGAACTGTGTCGTGTCTTGAGCAGAATCTGATAATTGAGAACTTTCCACTGGGAGTCATCTCCCAAGGCAACAGCAAACTGGGCAATACAGGGCACCAAATGCTTGGTAATGTGGGTCTTGTAGATCTCGTCACCTCCTAGCATGTTCTCCAACTTCACACACATAAAAACACATTTATTAGACACCACAATGACAGGAAAAACTTTTATACCATTAATATAATACACAGTTTTGATCTAACTATAAAAAAGTCAAATGGTGTAAACATGCAAAAGGTAATAAAACCTAAGTTTCCAAACATTTTTTAGTTTTAACAAATTAAAATGGTTTTAACAACATTTATTTATTTATTGAACCATGAAAATGTTAACTTTTCTGGGGGTTATTCCATTTGACAACATGAACTTGCCATGTCTTTCTTGTATTTACATAAAGACAGTACGATATGTCTTTAGTAAACAATTAGTTGGGAAGGAAACCGGATGCATATCAGAATAATATAGCTGCAAGCAGCAATTAAGGGGCCAAGCACTACAGAGGCAAAATGAGGAGCTAAGCATGGCATGGAGCATCAGACCAAATGCAACAATGAGTAATAAAAGCAATTTTAGGATGATTGTAATTGAAATGGCTGAAAAATCATAAATAACACCTCTATTAATATGATTTAATGGCTTATCACTTCTGACCAACAGGTGGCGCTGTAATCAAATCAATTTGGTGTGTTCTGTGTGAGGCGACAATGGCACACACAAAGTTTGGTGTGATTATGTCAAAGCTTTCCAGAGATATAGCCTCAGAGTAGGGATGTAACGGTATGAAAATTTCTTATCACGAATATAGTGACAAATTATCACGGTTATCAGTATTATCACGGTATTGTTAAAATGTGCAGGAGATGTTAAAAAAGTACTGACACATAAATCACTTCAAGTTTTATATTTAAAAATCAACAACAAATAAAATGACTTTTTGTTTGCATAATCACTAAAACAATAACATTACCAATGATGTTCGGATTTTAATTGACAACTTGACTGACAACAGTTTAATAGCATGTTGAAATATTTAATGTAAATGTTCAAATAAAGCTTTGAAAAAGTTTAATAAAAAGGTAAACCTCACATTTCAGCCTTTAAATAAAGAAATGAAGAAAAAAATAAAGTCGAAATGATAATTGATTAATAAATGATTATATGTATTTTATCTGCGCCATAAATAATTCTAGATAACCAATAAATGTGTAGAATCCACTTAAGCTTGTTTTTCCATAAACCAGTCAAAATTTACAGCAGGGCATGTAAATTCGGTCCGTTTTCAGCCAGACAGAAACTGCACACAGGCTGAATGTAAATATAAGTCTCTGTAAATCCACTCTCTGACTACAGCCTCAGATGCAGTTTGGCATCTTTCCAGCAAATTCATTGATGCGCTAAACATGAACTGTTTCACTTTGAATAAAAGCGTCTGCTAAATGTAAATGTAAATGACTAAATGTATATCAACACGAAATCCATAACTTTTTGCCAGCATGGTCTGAAGATGATCTGAGCCAATTTTGGCGAAAATCAGACAAACAGTCTAGGACGAGTTCGAAAAAGTCGGTTTTTCGAACTATTAAAAATAGTGAAAAAACTAAACCTTACAATTTTTTAATTTTAGTGTTCATTCGACTCGGCATGAGCTAAAGATTCAGAGGGAAAAAAATAATTTTCCTTCTCTGCCTTACGGTTCAAAAGTTAATAGGATAAACATGAGTGAAAGTTTGGACAAGTGGTGGCGCTAGAGAGTTTGAGTTAGAGACTCCAAATTTGCTATGGTTAATGTTGGGACTGTCCTCTATCAGTGTGCCAAATTTCACAACTTTCCCGCAAGCAGTTCTATGGGCTGCCATAGACTTCCAGAGCGGAAGAAGAAGAAGAACAATAAGAACGCCAACAGATACAATAGGTGCCATCGCACCTTTGGTGCTTGGCCCCTAATTAGATCCATGCATTTGGTCTTAAAGCCTAATACAAATACCTGCAGCTATCTGTGTCATTAATGTTAACAACATTAACATTAATCCAACAACAAAAGACAGAGAAAATGACTCATTGCTCTTGATTAAATAAGTGGCTTTTATAAGAAAATAATTATATTTAAATGAATACAGTGAAGCCTGCAGTGTTTTAAAGTTTAACTTCGGTTTTAATGGCAATTTTGACAACTGACTGTTTCATGTATGTATGCATAGTTTAATATAAAGGGCCGAAAGCATATCACACAGAGTACATTTTTCATTTAAAAAGATGAGATGCAGTGGGATGGGGAAGAAACCCCGCCATAAAGTCTCGAGATATGTGTTTTTTTTTTTTTCAAAGTTAAATTGAAAAAAAAAGTTAAAGTTGCATGAATTTTACATGGCTTTCTAAACATGCGGCTCTTTTGTGCGAGACACGAGTGCAACGGTGATAGATATCCCTCTAGAAAATGCGCAAAATATGCGTTCTGTGTGAACGGCTTGGTTTCAGTTTTGATGTAAACAAGATCTTCTCCACATTGATGTTTTCTTTTTCCACAATATTCTTAATGAACAACGCAGCAGTGCCGCATCTAGTGGCTTCAACTGGACAGGATAATGCAAATACATTATAATGCAACGACACTTACATCATCATCGCATCTCGTGCGCCACTGATAAGGCTGCCTCCTTAACGCACACCTAAAATTCGAATGCAATGTTTTTGCATTCGAATGTGGATTTTTATTTTAAATTCGACGAATATTCGAAATTCGAATTTTTTTTGACAGCCCTAGTACGGTCTTCTCAAATAATGCTGTAAACTATACAGGGAACCCTGTCTGTACATTAGTATTAAAAGTTAAAATGAGAATCACTAACAAGTAAAAGTATAAGGAATGTAATATAGTGCATATATTTAGCTAAATTCTCCACTGTAAAGATACAGGTTCATGTCACATTTATGACAATATTTACTATTTGCCAAAACAACATTTATTATTAGATTTTTGTACTAAAATTAACAGAATTCAAAAGCTCAGACTCGAAAGCTTCATGGAAAGTGAAAGTGGAACATGGAAAGTGAATTCCATGTAAATATTAAGTAATTTTTTTTTTTGCTATTTTGGGTGTACTATTTGAAGTATTATTTAGTAATGGGATAAATTTAGCTTTCAAAACTGAATCAATCACTTTGCAAAATGTTTTCTAGATATACAAATCTAGAAATTACCAAACACCATTAAACATTTAGTATCTGTATAATATATGTTGTTGCATTCATTTGTAGGGTTTGTTTTGCGATTTATGAAAGATTTGACTAATCAGGCCAACAAGAGACAACTACTACGATTCTTTTTTTTTTTTAAATACAAATGTGCCATTAATGCGTCTACATTACAAAACTGATCCAAGATCATGTAAAAACTATAGAGACTTGGTTCGAGGAAAAAAAAAAATAAATAAAAAAGATTCACAAAGATTTTGATGCCTCACAAAGTAGTGGTTCGAAAGAGCCCATCACTATTATTATTTATGCATCTAAAAACAAGATATTGTCTTATTGGAGGAAGTTCTTTTTTCTCACCTGAACAATATAGAAGCTTACCTTGAAGAAGAGAGGTCTGAAAGTGACTTCTGAAAGTTTCATAACCATCACTAACAGACAGTCAATCACATAGCCCTCGATCTCACCAATCTTATTCAGATCTCCCTATTAAACAATAAAGTTATATTGGTAATCATCAGTTAATGCGCTTATTGAAAAAAAAGAACAAATTGAAACGGGTATAGTACCTGGCAATGCTGGGCACGGAAATCAAGAGCAGACAGAAAGAAGGAAGTGAGCTCTGATTGGTGGTTGTTGAGTTGGTCCTTCTCCATGTGAATTATATGTTCCTTCAGGATGATCATCAGAGGACCAAGACGGTTCTGAACAGGTATAGAAAATATGGGTATCAGATAAATAAAACAAAGAATAGCAATAGAGTGTCCATTAATTGCATTGAGACATCAAAAAGATCATGTGTCCATTCAAACACTTTGGTATTTCTGATATACCAAATCCTACCTGCTGAACATCTACCATGGTGCAGTGGCATTTTGTAATGGTGGGAATGAGGACCCTGGGAGGCACCTTTGTGGCAAGAGTGGTGCTGAGCGAGGAGAGACGTACAGACAGCTGAGGGCAGGATGTCAGTCGCTTGGCTAGCAGAGTTAAGCGGGCGACCTAGAGCACCAGAGAAGAATGAGAAGATTCAAATGAGAATTGTAACCTTGTAGATAAAATTTATTTGAATAACATATGCTGCTCTTACTTAAAGTAACTTAAAGTAACAAGGTGGCACTGATACTGACCTGTGAGATGGTGTCCTCCAGGTAGGGGCTGATGAAGTGCGGTAACGTCTCTGATACGCGCTGTAGAGCTGTGACAGCGCTCAGCAAGTATATTTCATTGTTCAGCAGGTCCTTTCTCTCCTTCAGAGTGTCCAGCACTGCAGGCATAAGGCTGAAGACAGAACACATTAATATACAAGTAATGAGGATCATTCACTTCCAGTACATTTTAAAAATTAGAACCATTCCTAGATTCCCAACCCTAGTGATTTACACTGTTCGTCAGCTTTACACTTCGTACTTATGTAAAATCCAACTAAGAAAAGTCAAAAATAACTTCAGTTTTGACACGAACACTCAGCATATGTAGCTGAACACATAGACTTTCAAAGTACACTCCGTTTGATAGCATATGATAGCACAGGTGGCCAACAAAAACTGTTTTAGCATCTCCAGTAGCTGTGAAACAACGACTCGTGCAAATGTTTTCACCTTGTGTACAAACAAATCAGCACAAAATAATTCAAAGGGCATGTGTGAACTGAAAGTACAGAGTACGGGGTTGATTAGAAAATTCTGGCTGCACACGTAATTCAGGCTGCACGTACTATATTGATGATGAAATTTATGCCATGTGCACTGTACACTAAATGCTAGCATATGTGTAGAATCCAAAGGCCTTACTTTGGGCTTAACAGTACCTGTGTAACTGTGGTATAGCGAGGGCTTTCAGTGTGCTGGTCACTTCAGCCACACACAGCAGAGCACTTCCCATGACATTCTTTTCCTCGTCTTTATCAGCAACCAGCTCCACCGCTTTTTTCAGCACTGGTACAAATGGCTCCTGGTGGCCTGAGCCAAAATTTCGGCACAGAAGTTTAAGGCTGTAAAGGGCCGTCTGTCGATTGATAGCCAGCTCTTCTTCTTCCTGTGCCATGACCTGTCCGTGACTCCGACCCACAATATTTAGGAGGACGCCAATGAGATCCAGAAGCACAGTAATCTGTCAGAGAAATAGAGGAATCAAAAGTGATCAGCTAATGCTCAGCAGAATGGGTAGTCAATGTTTCCAAGTTGTAAAATGTAACATTTTCTAAAAATGCTTCATTAAAACTGGTTTGCATTGCATACTAACCTGTTCTTCCACCCACTGCGTCCGTTGCTGTAGTTTGTTATTGAGTAACTCCATGGCCTTCCTTCTTACTGAAGCTAACTGATTACCCATCAGGCCTCTCATTACCATAATGAAGGAATCCATGGGCAGCAGGGCATTAACCTAAAAGTCAGATCATGTTTTATGCATGTTCGTGCACAAACTAAAGTATACACATAAAAATAACTGCTCAATGAAGTCACCAGTTCAAGAAAAATGACTGTGGTTCAGTTCAGAATAGAAAAGTATCATGTTATTCTATTTCCTCTAATCTATTTCCATTTCCTTTATCACCGTTAAGATATAAACGAGCATTAAATGCAGCATAATGAAGCTTAATCAAGTGGGCATGTGTGATATATACTGCAGATTTAAGAGCACCCAACTAGAGCAAACTCTTTCTTGACTGCCAAAAGTCTTGTAAACATGGTTTACTTGCTTTGCCAGGTTATTGATTTGCATGTAAACAGGGGTTATTTCAATAAACTGATTTTTGGTAGCCATCAGCGTATTGGTGTGCATGTAAACATGCTCAATAATATCTGATCAATCCAGTGCTTCCTACCTTGTCCAGGATGTCATAGGACTTGCTGAGCAGAGCTCTCCAGAACTTAGCAGTGGGTTTGTCTGCATTATCCTCTACACATCGAGCAACTGCATGGATGTAGCGCAGAACCTCCTCCAGCAGACTAACAAGTAAACACAAACATTACACCCTGCCAATGTCACCACAACCAATCACCATCAAGTCAAGTACTATAGTCAAGCTTCAACTCACTTCTGCTGAAGAGTCTGTAAGGTGCTTTCTGTTAAGTCCTCACAGTCAGCCACCTGTCAGTCAAACAATTACACATTTAGGATGTTTACTGAAAAATCCTAGGGGCATTTTAATATCAACATTAAATCGATTGCTTCCTATTCTAAACCTACCTTCCCAACAAATCTGTCAGAGGCCAAAAGCTGAGCCATAAAAGAGACGGAGAGGAATTTAAAATGGCGGAGGTCCTTGCCACTATTAGCCTCCATGTTGAAGATCACATCAGAGACTGTTTCTGCCTTCTTCACCACACTTCTTCCACGGGTCCTCTTTTTCTCCGGAGCTGCCCAGAGAATATATCAAGCAATTTTCTTCCCTATTCTTTAATTTCTAGATTCAATTCAGATCCCAGTTCACAAGCTCTTGATTAGTTTCCGATGTTGATCCAGAAAGCAGCTCTCAACTAATTGTCAATAAAGCTGTAAACCATACAGGGAACCCCGTCTGTAGGTACATTACTATAATACTAAAGGTTAAAATTAACAACAGAGTCCAAAAAAATTAAATGGCTATTCATTTTTATATATGAGTCAACACCTAATATAAACAGTGTTGTATACAAATATTGCACATAAAACAAACTGCGCATATCAACGTCTTAATAGAAGAAGAAATGCGTATTCATACATGCATTTAACATTACTAACAGTTAAGTTAAAATATATAATATAGTGCATATATTTAACAAAATCCTCTGGAGTTTTCAAGTTGAGCTATGGACACTGCATGGCTTTCCTGAGGCAAACATAACATTGTGTCATTGTTTACAGGTACATTGACATGATACACTTCAGTAAGCTGTACGGTTTCTTTCAACACATCTTTTTATGCTAATTCATGTTTATTTCATGCTATAACTAGTAGTAAATAGGAAGAGACGATCGTTTCACGTGCACTCCGTGCTGCCGCTTAAACTGAGGCAGATACAGTGATCTGTCACGCGACATTTAAGAGCGTCAACGGCATTTATTGTTTGAATTTCACAATAAAAGTGAGATAATTTCAATGCGGAGACTTTGTTTATAATCAAAAGTAAAAAAAGCACAAAGCTTATTGCTATTACTGGATGTCAGGCACACTACAAATAATGTTTGAAGTTTTGTTCAAACATCAACTGAAAACAGCATAGACTAAAGATTGGTCTAATCAATAACGTTCCATCAAAATTAAGATAAATTAAAATCAAGAAAGCAATATTGTCAACTTAAAGAAAGATAGTCAGAGGCAATTCATTGAAGTGGGCAGTTCTTACCTTCTTCTTTGTCCTGTGGTAGAGTCATGAGATACTGCAGGATTCTGATGATGGAGGTCAGCTGCTCCTTTACCTCAAACTCACAGCACACCGAGGTCCAGAAGTCCTGATCTCTCTCCACAACAGCCTCCTACACAACAGATAACACAACTGTCTCTACAAACCCTAAACACAAATGGGTTTCCAGTGTACCATAGGACTTTCCTGGACATTGCTTATTTAGTGGCAAAAAAAACTAAAATAATCAATACAGTTGGAAATTTAAAAAACATACATGAAACTTTCTTTACCTTTTCAGCCCCACTTGCACTGACAGATGTTTGTGTGACATGCTGCTTGAACAGGAGCAGCATCAGGACCCAGAGGAAGCGAGATGGCCCCAGTGTGTTCATCAGCTGGCTGAGGATGGGTAAGCGTCTGTGCTCGGGCACATGAGGCAGGGCATCAACAAACACATGCACGATATGTGATCCCACAGTCTCCATATGCCCCTCAGACTGGGCACTTCCACCCTCATTGGCCTGTGGAGAAACAAGAATCGAAATATAATGTTGTAACAGTTAAAAAATTCTCTGTTAAATAACAGAAAAATAAACCTTTCTCATTTTATGAAGAAAATATGAGTATAAAACTGTGTAAAACTCCCCACCACTATAATAGATTGTGTCTGGTTGCAAAGGCATTGCCATGTAGTTACCAAGGTGTTCTAAGCGGCTTTGATGCGTTTCTATGCAAATTTTAGCGTATTCTAGGTGGTTGCCAAGGCAGGCACTGCTTAATATTATGATATTCTAGTCTCTAGATGCGGCTTGGATCCCTCCTTCAGTATAAGTCATCCATTTTATAATCCACCAGGACAAATAATCCAATGAATTCCTATTGCTTACATGAGTAATAGCATATTTCTCCTTACAATCTCTATACAAAATATCAATCATGTCTGTAGTACAAATCATTTTTGATGTCAACAAGAATTGAAAATAAGAATTGAGTTGTTACAGGTTACTTTTTTCTGTTAAATAACAGCAAAATAAAACTTTCACATTTTATGAAGAAAATGTGTAAAACTCCCCACCACTATGATAGGAGGTTGTATTTGGTTGCAAGGGTAGTTGCCAAGGTGTTCTGAGCGGCTTTAATGTGTTTCTATGCAAATTCTAGTGTATTCTGGGGGTTGCCAAGGCACTGCTTAATGGCCCAGGTCACAAGAGTCCACCTTAAGGTGTTTATGATATTCTGGTCTCTAAATATGGCTTGGATCCCTCCTTTAGTATAAGTCACCCATTTTATCATCCACCAGGCAAAATAACCCAAAGAAGTCATATTGCTTATAACAGTAATAGCACACTTCTATTTACAAGCCATATACAAAGAAGTATCATTCTTTTTTTTCAATAATGATAATTGGACAATTGGAAAAAACAAAAAAAATTAGAACTGCCAGTACGTGACAGCAAATCAGTGTCAGAATGAGTGAGTCCTTCAGCCGATTCATTCAAACTTTATTTAACGGTTGCATAAAATCAATCACATTTGCAATAGTGCTGATATTCAAGAAAATGGCTCATGTGACATTATTTAACTATATTGTTGTAAATATAAAAAACATGAACCCACACAGGGTCTTTTTTTTACCACTATATCTAGAATCGAGTGTTTTAGTTTGTTTTTTACAAAGCGAGTGACATACTCAATGCCAGCTCACACATCATTAAACAGCGATTACGATATTGCCATACATATCACACACCCCTACAAACCAGCACGGTGAAATTTAATACTATAGATTTGAGGTTTGTTCAAATCTTTAAAGCTCTTCTGGAAATCAGACACTCAAATGCTTCAAATATATCACACTGTATATAGAACAAACATATTTTAAACATACCTTTATAAGAGCAGGGATGACTGCCTGAACAGTCTTGTTGATGACCTGGAAGCTGTAAGTGTCATCCAGTCGCATGATGTTGGAGCCCATGAATGTGAAGATGGGCATGATGTTGTGAAGAACCTTCTCCTAAAATCAGAGAGAGAAAGATGTTTACCACTGTGTTTGAATGTATGTGTGAGTGAGTGTTTCATGACTGTACTTACAGGAAAGATACCCGCCAAAGCACCGAGCAGAAGGAGAGCATGATGGTGAGTTTGGGGCATGTCTGACATCCTGACACACTGCACTACCAGCTCCACATTAAATTTATCCTCCTCCAGCACATCTATACACACACACATACACAAATGCAATATTTCCTAACAACGTTTCCGGATTCAAAGAAACTTGAGAACGCTTGTGCTTACATCCTCTGCAAAGTGACAAGAAAACCTGGATGGCAATTATTTCTTAAGGTCTGCAAAATTATCTCACATGTAAAATATTACCACCCGCATAGGGCTAAAGAAAGCAACAAAATCATTTGACCTTATCATAACCTTTCTAATCTTTTTTTAGCCATTTCATGCCAGATTGCTAGTACCTTTGCTTATAGGCCCTCCATCGGGAGACAGTTTCTGACAGACATTCAGCAAGCAGCTGAGGATGAGTTGTTTAGTGTACTCGAGATTCTCCTGTTCAGCTGCGGCGGGCTCCAGACATCTACAGCACACAAATAAAATGGCACTGACAATCCATTATACTTTTATGTGACATATTTCAGAGCATATTCAATCAGAACACTCAGTGAGATTTGATGTATTCATCTTAATTTTACTGCATCAGAGCATTCAGTCACAGAAGAATATCAGAAAGAATTTAAGAGTTTAATATAGGAAACTTGTGTAAGTTGCAAAAATGTTAAATGTCAAAACATAGCAGTAGATGCAAGCTTAAAGGGATAGTTCACCCAAAAATGAAAATTTGATGTTTCTCTGCTTACCCCCAGGGAATCAAAGATGTAGGTGACTTTGTTTCTTCAGTAGAACACAAACGAAGATTTTTAACTCAAACCGTTGCAGTCTGTCAGTCATATAATGGCAGTCAATGGGCTCCACGGCTTTGAGAGTAAAAAAAACATACACAGACAAAACCAAATTAAACCCTGCGGCTCGTGACGATACATTGAGGTCTTAAGACACGAAACGATCGGTCTGTGCAAGAAACTGAACAGTATTATCATATATCATTTTTTACCTCTGATTCACCGTGAAGCTGCTTCTTCTTCTTGTTTTACGGCAGATGAACTATCCCTTTAAATTACTGTTTCATTTGAATGTAGTCATTACATATACCTGAGAAACATGTTTACATAGTCATCAAAAATAAATATCTGATCACCTAATTTGGTGATGAGCTTGGTATTGATAGCATCACTGTCAATATCTCCACATTGGACACTGTCAGTATTTGACATTATTATTATTAGATAATTAGCTGCATCCTTTTGTAGGCAACCATCAGCATGACGATTGGCTACGAGCCACCTGCCGGTGCTGTGACAAACCCACAGGACCAACAAGATGGTGGAAACACAGGTTAGCTGAGTGTGCTTTAATGGTTTTCCGTTTGATCTCGCAAAGGAGTGTTACACAGATGACATGCTTGATGGTGTGAAAACTACATTTTTCAGATACTTCATGGTTAGAGGTCAATTACAAGAATCTGTGAAGCTTATTTTGCAAAAAATATTTTGGCTTTAATTGCATGTTTGCCATATTGGTTATGTCTGACTAACCCATGATGTTCTGCATTATGTATTATTTTTTCGTTGATCAGCGGGGGGTGAAGAGGGAGATGTCACTGATGGTGGGGGACAGGGCGCAGTCACATCTCCTGGTGAGCCCGGCCACAAAATTCGGTCTAGGACCAGAAAACGCCATATTTTGGCTAATAAACCTCAAGACTTTCAGGTACGGCATTGTGCTGTAGTCATTAAATACAGTATGGTTTCTACGTTAAATGCTGACTCTTTATGTCTATTATTAGTCATTTTAAAATGCCATTTCTGTCAAAGATCCGTGTGCGGGTGATTGAGGGACGTCAGTTGCCTGGAAATAACATCAAACCTGTGGTCAAAGTGCATGTGTGTGGAGAGACACACAGGACTAGGATCCGGAAAGGAAATAACCCATACTTTGATGAGGTATAAAGTTGAAGATTGAATTGAATGTACTATTCAAAGGAATAGTTCCTCATAGTTCAATAGATCAAATGATTCTGTTATTATGCACTCATCCTCACTTTTCCATACTACAACAATTTATAGTGAGCCTGTAAAAACATTTAAAAAATCATAAAAGTGGTCCGCACAGTTGAATAAGCTATATTCCAATAAAGCATTGTGTGAAAAAATAAATTGAAATTTTTGTGATTTATATTCTCTGCTGGTCTTCACTGGAAGTAAAAAATAAAAAGAAGTGAAATTTCACTTTTTGATGAACTAGTGAAAAACGATCGGTCTGTGCAAGAAACTGAACAGTATTTATATAATTGTTTTTACCTCTGATCCACCGCAATGTCCAACTGTCCTGAGCATGTTCACAACATCCGGCGTGTGACGTCAAATAAATACGGTCGGGCAAAAAAATCTCACGTTGTCTGATGATATATCAAAATCGTCTTCCATTGTGATGACCTGTACTTCTAAATATCTTTAGATCATCGCAGTGCCAGTGATCACATCCGCAATCTCTCTGCACTGTGTAAATAATGAGTGACGTATACGCGCGACAGATCACTTCCGCACATGCGTCTATTATCATAGATATGTATAGATGCCCTATTCGACCGCTCCAGATACGTTGACATGTCCGCCATTTTGGAACGTATCGCGGCCCATAGAAACAGTTACTAATGAGGCATCTACTTATATATTTCTATGTCTACTATGCCAGAGCACATACACGCGTCGGATGTTGTGAACGCGCTCAGGACAGTTGGACATTGCGGTGGATCAGAGGTAAAAAAATGATATAAATACTGTTCAGTTTCTTGCACAGACCGATCGTTTCGTGTCTTAAGACCTCAATGTATCGTCACGAGCCGCAGGGTTTAATTTGGTTTTGTCTGTGTATGTTTTTTTTACTCTCAAAGCCGTGGAGCCAATTGACTTCCATTATATGACTGACAGACTGCAACGGTTTGAGTTAAAAATCTTTGTTTGTGTTCTACTGAAGAAACAAAGTCACCTACATCTTGGATGCCCTGGGGGTAAGCAGATAAACATAAAATTTTCATTTTTGGGTGAACTATCCCTTTAACATACCTGGACAGAAGATTAAACAGAGCGGGCACAAGACACTGGGCTCTCCTTAGCTTTTTCTTGTGTTGCAGAAGCTCTAAAATCAGGGTAACTCTTGGCCAAGAGACAACATTCTCCTCCGGCACTGCCCCAGATGATTCTTGTGTTTTTCTGGAAAAAAGACTGCAATTTAAATCTTCAAATCTTCCAGAACTGGAATTCAGAGTTGATTAACTAAGGATAGCTACTCACCTAGTTTGCATTTTACTCCTGCGTGTTTGTTGAACTGTTGCAGTAACCTTTTGTTTATCTACGGGCATCAGCTCATTGGCCACTAGCTCTGCATCCACAGCAATCTAGAAACACGAACACAGCAAAACATGGGTTATTGTTATTTCCGGAATAAGCAAAAAACATTACTTTCTAAATAATATAATTTAAAATGAATATGAAAAGAAAATTTATATTTCCCATACCGCTTTAAAGACACCGTTGATAGCTTGGGCACAGGCAGGGTTTTTGTTCCCCACCAACAAGTCAAATAAAACAGAAATAATTTTCTGTTGAATCTTTTCATCTCCAAGAGCAGTGAAGAATGGTTTGGTGATCTGAGGAAACATGCAATAAAATTACAAACACAACATGTATCATTATAGAACATATAGTATGATCTATGTCCAATATGGTGCAACAGTTTATTTTATTTTATTTTACCTCACATTACAGTGACAATTCTATGATAAATGACAAATTTATTAATGATGGAGTATGTGATAACAAAACTGAAATGAGGAGTCTTAACGGACCAAAATTTCCAATTGTCAATCTCCAAGCAGAAGGCTTTTTCTAAACGTCCACCAACCTGCTCCAGGGCAATAATCTGGAAACCAGGCATAGAAGGGTACGGCTTGGCTGAGGTGCCCAATGCCCTAATGAAGACCTCTAGGCATCGAGGGTCTTTGACCAGTAAAGGTGCAGATGCCTCATTGAACTTGCTCAGCAGGAGCTGCAGGAGGTGGGCCTCATCTGGCAGGAAGGTGCATGAGTCTGGAGCACACTGCTCGAGAAGTCGCTCCACAGCAGGCAGAAGAATGGCCAAAATAGGCTGGACAAAGGGCATTATTATAAGAAAAGCAGGACAAACTAGCATCAAACACTAAATAAACAAAAGTGACTGAAAATTACTATGTGACTGAAAAAATATTTAAGCACACCTAAATCTTAGAACACGTAATCGTTATTGCCGTGTAAATGCATTCATGCCACCTTCTGAGCAGCATTAAACAGTTTTTGTCAATACTTGAAAATGGAAATTCAGATACAGTTTGTCACCTTTGCAGTGCAGATGGATTTTACGGATGCTTCATATAATTGGTAACGGCCTATGTTCTGTTACTCTGATTGAATTGTAAAAAAAAAAAATAATAATTTAAGAATTTGACATAAAAGATTATTCATCTAATCAGGTTAGAAAAAATGCCCTAAAGGTAAAAAATGCCTGTGGAAATCAATTTATGGGGGCAAATGACATAATGGGACAAAATTCCCGTAATGGGAAAGTTAATGGCAGTCACTGATCAGAAGGTACACCTAAATTTTTGCCTGTGTTTCAACATGTTTCTAATTAGGATTGCAAGTGGTCCAACAAAAAAAATGTCTCGGGTTAACAGGTTAAAATTTTTCTTTCAACATTTTTTTGGTTTTTGTTTTAAAATCCTGTCATCGTGAAACCAATGAAATTGGAAAAGCTTTACTTCTACTTAAAAGAAGTTTGAAAGTTCGTGATTAATTCGAAAACATTCTTCAAAAAAATATTTTGTGCTTCACAGAAGAAAGCCATGAAAGTTTGGAATGACATGAGGGTGAGTAAATGACGACAATTTTCATTTTTTTTTTTTACAATGACAAGATAACGGACAATTTTGTTTTCTAGATGTCTCTTCACTGTCATCGAGTTCATGCTCAAAGACATTATGGTCAGCAAAAACCATGTTTATCCACACTGCAAGAAAACCCATATTTAATGTAGTCTGAGTCCCACCCAGGGCTCTACGCTTACTTCTCTTTTTAGGAGCACTTGTGCTCCTAATTTAAAACATTTACGAGCACGGTCAAAAATTTAGGAGCACCTGATAAAAAATTAACCTTCCCATTACGATGTGATATTTGACTTCTTAAAGTGATTTACAGGGAATTTTGTTTTTACCTTTGTAATCAGGGATTGAAATTAACTTTTTCACTCACCAGCCAATTACAAAAACAAGTAGAATAAGAAGTAGAATAAGAATAAGTTATCAATCAAATGAAATCAGTATTTAAGAAATACATTTGTACTAGAGAGATGGCACAGAAGAACACAAAAGTGGCTTGTATGTGTATTTTCAGACATTTAATGAGGCTCAGAGGTCGGATGAGTGCAATTAAATTCATAAATTCATGTTGAGGTTAATGTTTTAAATATAAAATGTTGAATATAGAAATATTAAATAATTTAAATAACAGAAAAGATACTTTAAAAATGAAACTAAAATGCCAGCAGGTGGCAGTAAGTCACTGATTTTATTACTGAATCATTCATTTAATTGATTCGTTCGAACGGCTGATTCATTCAGGAACGAAGTATGTGACTGTTTTTATGAATGGGTAATTGAATCATTGACTCACTAGATTTGCTTAAAAACGCAGTTTATTCATAAACGAAACGCTGTGTTTGAATGGAGATGCGCAGCGGCTCAGCTGTTCTTTTTTTTTTTTACTATTTTCGTTGACGAAATAGAGCAAAATAAGGCAATAGTGTTGTAGTCAGAAAATATAAGTCACTTATTATTAACTTCTTGTTTATTGAACTGTTGTATTAAATCAATATCACATTTGCAAACTCCCTTAATAATCATTAAAAGCTGTCACTCATCTTAGTTCATCGTGATCTCACAAAACTCCATTATAATCAAAGAAGCTCCTTACACTGCACAATGAATCTCTTATTTACACTGTCTACACTTTGTTTGTTATAATGAGAGAACACGTTGTAAGTACGTTAGAAACCTTTGAAGCTCCCTCATCGCAAACATAAATGCTGATCGGGTCAGTCGCACAGGTGCTCCTAAATATTTTTTCATAGTCGCACGCAGTAGTTTCCAGTCGCAAATACGACTGAAATGGTCGCACTGTAGAGCCCTGCCACCTGTTGAGAACTACCGTTTTAGTATGTTTCATGGTCATGTGGAGCTGTTTTTGTGGCAACTAGGACACCTGATTACATGGACCGCACAAAACGCATTTATATAAACCACATTGCTAAACACACTACTTGAGGAGACGCAAACTATGATCAGTTTGTTGACAGTACCTCTCCATGAACATCCTGAAGTGCTCGCAGCAGTGTTTTACAGGTGTAGGAAGGGCAGCAAGGTAACTGCACACACTGCAGAAGCTGCTCAATTGATGCCAGCTTTTTCTTTTTATCTTTCAATAACAGTGCCTCCTCATACATCTTGGACAGTGCCTACGGTAAAATCAGAAGTGTTATTTCTTACAGAGTTTTGATTTATGCGTCCAACACTTCTAGAACTTATGCAACACAAGCAAGATGAAAAATCCTGTTTACCAAAGCTATACAAAGCTAATGCAGCAAGTATTATGCTTTGACTGACCTGGCTGAGGTAAGAGGGGTCAGCGATGATCTCCTCTGATGATTTGAGGAGGTTCTCCACTAGTAGATAATAAGGTGAAGAAACAACCCCTGAGAGAGAATGGAGCACAGCAATGGCAGCTCTCCGAACTTCACACACACCTGAACACAAACACACCAGCAAGGACGGCACCACTGCAAAAACAAGACCACAGTGAGTTACACATTAGTCATGGCTAATGAAAATGAAATGACTAAATGAAAACAAGAATCAGATTGAGGCAATAAAAGTATCTTAGTGGTCTTAGATATCTTTTCTTAAAAAGTAACTAATTATGTTAACTCTGAACATATAAGATTATTCATGATTAAATTCTAAATAGATTTTAAAATATATTATTAAATAATTGACAGTCTTTGCAAATATACTAACTCAGAACATCCTGTAAAGATAAAAAAAAACAAGCAAAAACAATTCATATGTAACTGCAGTGTTTCCCACAGACTTACACTCTATGTGTGGCGGTACTTCCCCTGGGGGAAATATATATGTATATAATGTAAATATAAAACAGCAGACAGGTTTACTGAAAGTGCAAATTCATTCTCTGCCAGCAGGGGGCGCTTTAAGAGCGTCAGAAATAGCAGTTTCCCCGGTAACGGCTGTACACAAAACAACGCTGCACTCATGAATGCTGCTTTATCAGGCATTATAGGAAAGATTACATGAAAATTACATCAAACTTTTCTGAAGACAATCGGTTCCCTTCAAAAACGATACATTCATATAAAAACACCCGTGCCACGTTTTGACTTTGAACCGTGCAGAGCTCATGTTTATTCAACGAAGTCAAAGCATTTTGGAAAATCTATTTGTGGTGGTCAGTGTTGATATTGTGGTGGGCCGCCACGAATAAGTCAATGTATGGGAAACCCTGAACTAACTCAGACGCGAGAGAGACCATATTGACATACCTGGTGAGGAACCTGATGCCAGCACATTGAGGGTTTTTATTGGCTGATTGCAAAGCAAAGCCTTTCCCACATAAAGAGCCTGAGTTTGCAGTATGGCACTAACTCGACAATCCAACTGATCACCCAAATTACTGTTGTAGCCCCATAAAAGAGAGAGGAACTTAAAGAGGGTTGTCGGCTCATTCAGGTGAACCTGCAAAATGACAAAGCCAGAAAGAAATTAGCCATCTAGCCAATGCCATTGATTTGAATGAAAATAAATTGTAATGTTAAAAAAAAAAAGACTTCAATCAAGCATTTCCTGATGGTCACAATGGCTGTATCTGGCGTAATTATAGCATGGCAAGAGTGAAAAACATGTTCAAGAACTGCATATTTATACAAACCACTAATGTGCCTCAGCTACATCAGTAAAATTCCAAATTAACAGCATGTTATTCCACCTAGAGAGGTTAAGTGTAGAGTTGTGTGCTAAACAGTATATGTGTAAAGAGAATACAGTACCTGTAACAGAGGCTGCATTAGGCTCTTGAAGCAGAGAGCCAAGGGCCCTTGACTGGCCCCTGATATCACTAAGTCAAACAGACGACACAGGAGATGCACGTAACAGCAGGTATTGGCGTCCATTTTCTCTGGGTTCCACCATGGCTCATCTGAAAAACACAACCTTGTTAACTAACAATTACATTATACACAGTAATGCAATTTTTAGCAACATTTTTTTTTTTAGATAATTATTCAGGCAAATGAATTGATTCACATTTGGACATTTTGAGAACATCAAATATCTGTAGTGAATGAAGTAAATGCCTCTATTCCAAGAAATGCCCTGCTGTCTTAAAATGATTACACTTTGAAAAACACTTTTCTTTCTTTTACATTTAACAAGGAGATTTATGCAGCTGAATACTACTGTTCAATCGTTTGTGGGTCATACATTTTTTAGTAAAATAAATTAATACTTTTCTTCATCATGAATGCATTAAATTGACAGTAACGACTTTTACATTGTTACAAAAAAAAGAACAATATTTAAAATAAATGCCGTTCTTTTGAACTTTCTATTCGTCAAAAGAAAAATGCTGTTCTTTTGAACGTTCTATTCGTCAAAAAAAAAAAAAAGATTACACAAAATTGTATGACAAAAACATTAAGCAGCTGTTTTCAACATTGATAACAACAATAAATGTTCCTTGAGCACCAAATGGCTGCTGAAAATTCATCTATGCAATAACAGGAATAAATTACATTTTCAAATATAAAAAATAAAAAAAAAGTTATTTTTTAATTGTAATAATATTTCACAATATTACAGTAATTTTACTGTATTTTTGATTAAATGAATGCAGTCTTGGGGGGAATAAGAGACTTCTTTCAAAAAAAAAAATAAAATAAAAAAAAAAATCTTACCGACCCAAAACTTCTGAATGGTAGTACATATAAAAAGATTTAAATAGTGTGAATATTTAGATGGGAATTCTTTCAGTTTACATAAAACGTAAGATGCCACAAACGAAGACATAAATGTGTGTAATATTTATTACAATCACATCACAGTTCACAGCTAAATAAGCAGTCCTGTACCTTTAAATGTGGAATCTGGACATTTGAGTGCCGTGATGAAAAGCCGCAGGAGTGACAGCAGGAGGAGGCCTTGTTCTCTCTCTGAATTGAGGCCAGAGCTCATTTTCTGCAGAAACTCACCCAATATCACACAGACTGGCAGACACTCATTTACCTCCTCACAAGAAGCCTAACATACATTAAAAGAAGTCAAAATTAACATTAGACCTAAAATACAATTGTGTAATTTAAACTAAATAACAGTGTAGATAATATAATGCACAATATACTAGTAACTGTATCACTATATATTAAAATGTATAATTCTATAATTATCAGCAGCAGTCAACACTGGAAGTACAAGGTGCTGATAACAAAAGGTTGTTTTTTTCATAACTCAAACGATATGGTCTTCGTCTAAACAACAGAAATTAACATTTCCTTTTTCTTATGATGTACATGACAAAGATCCTCTGACAATATTCGCAGCATATAACATTCCGAATTAGGGTTTTAGAAAGTTTGTGTGTTTTTTTTTTTTATTAAAATACAACAAATGTGTAATATTGGAAACAGCACTGATATGGAAATATTGGCTGAAAGAAGTTTCAGGCAATACTAGATATTGCAAATGTATAAAGCTTTGCCTATTTTTTTTTTTTTAAACACATTCAATTTAAATTTAAAAGTTAGAAAAAATGTTTTAGAGCAAATCTTCTGTATAACATCCACTTCCAATCATTTTTTAAAACTATGGTCGACACCAATATGAACATCATGCATCGCTAGCCAAAATTCTCTTGAAATTGGTACTGGCCAGAATTGCTGTGTCAGTGCATTTTAAGAAGTAATTTGAAGCCATTTGTTTCTGCATTTGTGCTCTGACCTGTTCAGGTTGGATTGTGTAGACCTGTAGCAGTAAAGGTTCCAGTAGTTTGTACACACTCTGTGCTGTGTGGAGGTGTTGACTCTCCGTCATGGACTGCAGACTCTGTAGCAGTGCATTACTGAACACCACAAATGCTGCTCTCTCACGCACACTGCTGCCCTGACGGCTCAGGATATCACACACATTCTGCAGCTGCAAGATACACGCATGAGAAAACACAGTTCGAACTAAGCAAAGATAATGTTGGTTTGTTATTGAGATTGAATATTGAAAAATATTTGTAAGAATGCAACATTGGATTAATTAAAATAGATTAATTAAATAATTCATTGTATGGACAAAATAAAAATTCAAAGAAACAAATGCATACAGGGTTGGAACGACATGTGGGTGAGTAAATGAGAACATTTTCAAATTTTTTGGGTAAACCATTCCTTTAAGCTTGGACAGGAAGTTTGACACTTACAGTGTTGCGTTTGGTTGCATGATCCATATTGGCCAAGTTCTTGATCAGAGTTGTAGTAAGCATTTGGTTGGCTACACCCAGCATATCTGATGGAGAGGTTTTGACCAGAACATCCTTCAGCACTATAAAGAAAGAAAACACATCAAGACAACAAGAAATTTATCAGTACTGATTTCATCAAATTATCATTCATCTTTCTCTTCCTCTGACTATTTTAAGCAAAAATAATAATAACCAGTAATGTAACCGCCTAGTTTTCACCAACCAATCATCAAAATGATTATATCATTTTTTTTTTTTTACTCAGAAATAATTAACATTAAGGAAGGTAAACATGTTGTGAATGTAAGGAAATTTCTACTGGATAATGATTCTGGGTAATTCCCAGAAAATACCATTGCAGAGATTTTTCTGCAACAGGACAGTTTATTAAAACTTTAAGACAAAATCTAAAAATATTTGATACATTAAGCAATTATGGCTCATATAGCACGATATAGGAGAATATGGAGCTCAAGAAGGGGGAAAAAAAAACTATATAATATTAAGTTCTATATCATGTCATATCATACATTTCTGTAGTTTTTATTGTTGGGGGCAAAACATATAATGGCATGCAATACAAGGATGATTGAGAGATGCACAAATAAACATGATGTATCATATTTGATACATTAACATTTTTATTATTTTTTTTTAAATGAGGTATGGATAACCAAATAAACCCAAGTTGCTTCAGTCCAAAAGTGTTAATCCTGAAACATTACTAATTAAAAGTTATTCTTATGTTTCTCAAATATCAGAAGGCATGAAGAATTGTGCAAAGGTTTTTCATTTCATGTTTTGACTGTGCTGATAATTTAGAGGCCTTAGAAATGTGCATATTAAATTTGATAAAGTAGGCTTTATTATTAAAAAATACATATTTTTTCTTCTTGCTGTAAAATAGATTTCACTGTAAAACAGCAGGAGTGTTTACCTTTGGCCCAACCATGAGTAAGGGGATGCTGGGAAAGCAAAGTGGTTTCAGCAACACAAGATGCCATTTGCAGCTCCACACACTTGGGCGCAGCATTGGTCAACACCAAGAAGGGCAGAATCTCCCAACTAATCTGTGCCTTAAGATCTGGGTTGCCCTCAAAAATACACGGGTCATCGAGAACTCGCACAGCCTCTTTTAGCACCGAACACCTGAGGAAAGCAAGACCAGATAGAGCTAAGCTGGTGTATCCTTCTTAGTGTGGAAAATTCATTATCTATATTCCTACATTATTTAAAAAAAAGTGTTTTTGTTGTGGATTTCCCAATTGGGACACATGATTTCAATTAAATGTTCATGTTATATTTTGGCTGCATTTGTGAGTTAATAAAATTGTACCCGTTTGTGTAAAACAGTCACATAATTACTTAATATCACTTACAGCCCCCTTAATCATCCAATTTAATAATCAAATTTTCAATATCGTGGATGAAAAGAGCAGTATAGTTTAACGATACATTACAAAACCTATTACGCTGCCTAGGCAGCATTTCAAGTCACTATAGGCACATATGACATAGAAACTTTTACAGTCGGTTCCCTTCAGAGATTCATTCACATAAAACACCCGTGCCGTGTTTTGACTTTGAAACGTGCAGCGCTCATAATGAAATCAGCCTTTAATAGTTCAGTTGTCACATTCATCCATATCGCAATTCTTGTCTTTCCGTCCTCAAATGTAAGACCTCTTGAAATTGTAATTAAGACTTTTCTTATACCATTTAAGACTTTTCATGGCCTTAAATTTGAGGCAACTAAAGAAACCCTGCATTTAAGATGCCGTTGGGCAGCGCGGTGATACATTTTGGTAGCCTGACTGGAAAACACAATAGCCCCGGGATGTTGGGCTAGCGATTTTGCGAGCCCTGTAAATGCAAAAAAAAGCTAAAGAAGTGAAATTTTCATCCAATGTCCCTTTTAAGAGGACTTACATTTGTATCATTCTAGAGTGAATGAAGGTATAACATCAGTTAACTAACCATTCCGCTGATGGTTTGATGTGATGAAGAAGTGAAATCAAACAGGAAACAGTCTCCTCTGCATGCATAAGGTCCATGTGAAGCTGTCAGGGAACCATAACGTAACATTTATTAGATTGTACCAAAAATAAGACAGGTTTGAAGTTTACATTACCAAAACACATTACATTAATGACGTTGTCATTTTACCTGCAAAGCTTTAAGGGCAGATAGCACAATCTCTGGCATATCGTCCTTAATTCTCTCCAGCAATGCATCCTTCAGAAACGCCTCATCAAAACCATTCTGCTCCAAAAAAAAAACATATGTGACCCTGGACCACAAAACCAGTCTAAGTCGCTTGGGTATATTTGTAGTAATAGACAAAAATACATTGTATGGGTTAAAATGATTGATTTTTCTTTTATGCCAAAAATCATTAGGATATTAAGTAAAGATCATATTCCATGAAGATATTTTGTAAATTTCCTACTGTAAATATATTAAAACTTAATTTTTGATTAGTAATATGCATTACTAAGAACTTCATTTGGACAACTTTAAAGGCGATTTTCTCAATATTTTGATTTTTTTTTGCACCCTCAGATTCCAGATTTTCAAATAGTTGTATCTCTGCCAAATATTGTCCTATCCTAACAAAAATTGTAACAGAAATCTGTAATCCTAACAGAAAAATTGACCCTTATGACTGGTTTTGTGGTCCTGCGTCACATATCACAAACGGACAACAAGCACCTCACTACTTCATTAATGTAGGTCTCATGGATGTTCAAAGGGATGTTATGACAAAAAACTGGAAAATGGTAATAGGAATACAAAAGATACACACATGTTCTGAGGTGAGGATCTCCTTCAGGTAGTCTACAGCCATATTTCTCACAGAAGGTAGTGGATGATTCAGACTGAGCATCAGAGAGGTGTCTGAATCTGGCAGGATCTACATATAAGAACAACATTTTAAAGCCTTGATTTGGGGGCTGAAAGATGTGAATGGTAATTAGTACAACTACAAAAACCCAACTAAAATAAAGATTTAAATTACATTAGCACAAGGGCTGTCAAAATTATTTTTTCACAGCCGTTGTCACAGGTAACTGATGTGCCAGTTATGTGTGTCTCATATGTTCACTCATTCCAGTTTTACATCAGATTCTGATTATCCTGTCAGAATTTATTTTGTGATAAAGGTCAGCTGACACTACAATATTGTGGATTATTTGTTACGTTTAAACTAGTTGCTTAAAGCAATAAATGATAGACCTACTTGATATTTTCCACAGCTCATAGTTAGAGAGATGAACTGATGAAGCACTGTTTTTTCATGGTCAGATGACACTTTTTTGACATGATTTTCCAGTGCCACATCCAGTGCACCTGGATACCTGTGAGTAAAAAATCACTCAAAGATAAACACCAGAAACAAAACACTCTTTATGAAATAATTACATTTTATGAGCTGTACTATACCACTAAAGTGCAGAAGTGACTATAAACCTACCTGGATTCAAACTGTCGTACAGTAGATTGAATTCTTTTATTAAGAGCTGAAATCCTATGTGAGGGAAGCTCAATGCTGCAGGAAACATACTCCTCAAGAAGCAGCCTGCACAAAGCAACAATCGTAGAAGAGTAAATATCTAATCATTCAGACCATCATACATGCATAATGTCCAGTATAGAGAGAGATTCACTCATAACTGAAGCTACATTAAACCACACTTACTTGGCTGCAGTGTTCTCCAGGTTGCCAGACAGTGGAAAGTCCTGAAACACTGACTGTAATAGTCCAGTACTGTCTGACAAACTTTCCTTCTGCTGCTCATCTACAGGGACACAATAAATAAAGCAAATTACATCAAGTGGTGTATTCCAGCCTTTAAAATTAATTTTTAGTACACAGGTGAATTAATATAGTGATGATGTATTCTGCTGTCGCACATGGATTAATTTGAGCATTATGAAAGTTGCCTGGAAACAGTTGCACATCTCATTATTATGGTACCTGTGATAAAAAAAATGAATGCAGCATTTCACAAGAGATGAGAAGAGACTTTTTGCCAATATACTCTTCTAGTTGTCTGATATTACACAGCTCTTACTAGGAGCACTTCGGTTACATTTATCCAAACCTGTAAATGCCTTATCCAAAGCAACGTGCAAATAAGGGACCTCAGGAGCAACATATCATAAGATCCACCAACATTTACAGAACACAATGGCAAGTTTATAAGAGTAGTAGGTTAATGAAAAGAAGCTACGTTATAAAGTCAACATGAAAAGGAAATTACAATCAGCTTTTCTTCACTATTGAAATTAACTCTTGAATGAAAAAAAAATGGTAATGGTAACTGATTGGAATCTTGTCATTTGCTAACTAGTGCATATATCTTCAGAGAAGAGATGCCACTGCAAGTTTATACAGAGCTCAGATAGAAACCAACCATCCTGGGTCATCACAAAGTGTATGAGATGGGGCAGCAGATAACGCAGCAGGGGACTGATGTCATGAACTGTTGCTATACTCTGGAGAGTGGACACCAGGGTGGGGATAGCACACATGTATCCAAATGCCCTAATGGGAAAAGACAATAATAATATTTTAGATGCAGTTTGAGAAAAAGTACTAGACTAGACTTTAACATCTTATACAACTACTAATTTAGTGTGACATGGAGTAGGAAAATCACTAAAACTTACTTTGGACCAACAATTCCTTCTTTCTGGTTCTGCAAGAGGATGACAATGCAGCTCAAACCCTCTCTGGACAGCCGAGGCATTCGACGTAGAGACTTGCACAACTGAACAGTCAGAGAGTCAACCAGCTGAGCCTCCATTACTACCTTCACTGCCATCTGACACACAATCATGTAAGTGGCAGCCATGTAGTCTAAAAGGTTAGATTTCAGTCCCTGGTTATGGGAAAGAAAAAAGCAGACATCTATTTAGGTTCTGTTGCATCCTTTCTTGGTCCTGGAACAACATTCCTATCGAATAATGTTTTTATGCACTTCCATTTGGTGACAATATTCAGGTGTAAAATGTGGTAGACAAATATTTCAGCCAATTACAATTAAGTCAATTACATATAAACAACACATATCTGCAATACATCACTGCTAGATATAGATACTGGGATCACTCACTGACTACATTTACATTCACATCCCAATATTAAATGAAATTTGGCAATATTCGATTAGTTTAATATTAGGAATATTTTAAACCATGTAAACACTGCATACAATATTCTGATTCCCCAAATTCCAGTTTTCACCCCTTTCTAATTGAATAGAATTATTAAAAGACATTAACATGACCGTCATTATTATTAACATTAACAAATGCCCGACCCTTGCCATTTTGTAGTGTAGTCTGGCATTTTTGAATTTAATGTGTAATCAAATTTAAAATTATCGTGAAAACAGTAATAATAAAACTAATAAATAAGAATACTGTAAATCAGCATCTTCAATCTGCTGAGAAATAACAGTGGGAAAGGAAACATGCATTTATAGATTGGCATGCTTATAACAATACAAGAATATTTTGATGCCCTTAAACATCATATTAGGAATATGGCTGCAAATTGAACTGAAACTGATAGAACTTAAACAGAACTTGATGTGCATGTAAATGTAGTAATTTAATATTGATTAAATTAAATCTTGATGAGTAATAGAAAATAATTATTTATAAATTACTAATATAGTCCATTAAAAACTTCTAAAACACACCCATATACATATATTTATAAATTATAAACTTAACCACATCTGCATTATGTCACTGAATTATTGTCTTACCAGTTGTACAAATGGAAGCAGTTTGGCAATAATAGAGTTAGTTATCTTCTCCACTGCATCAAGTGCAGAAACAATGGTGGATGCATAGAAAGAGAAAATCACACGCAGCTGCGGACAGTTCCCATCCCTGACGAATCCAGAGTATGCCTACAACATGATTCAATAAAGCATTAAAGAATGCAGCATTACTGGATTGACATACTTTAACCTGCACCGAACCCAGCCTGGGTTTTTTTACCTTTACTGAATCTGTGATCATAGAACAAATGAAATCCATGAAGCCTAAATCCTTATAGCAGTGTGTGAGCAGAGTTCCTCGGGCCAAGGGAACACCAGGTTTCTATAGATAAAGTACAGGGCAATTAGAAAAGTAACAACTTTCTTTACACCAACTGCATATATGACAGAATCAGAAACGATATGGTTTACCTGAAGTCCATGCAGCCAGTGCCATTTGTGGGTTGGATCTTCTATCTTTAAAAGCTGGATCACTCGTACAAACACTTTAGTCTCATGATATGGTAAAACACAAGCAATCAGGCTATCCTGGTTGTACAGCTGAATGTGGAATCTGAAATCAAGTGCAATTTGTATCCGTGAAGACAATATGCAATATATAAGGTGTATGATTTCCAAATGGAATTGCAAAAATTATGACCAAATCAGTGTTTTTCTGGAGGTCTACCTACAAATGGATTACTTACAGCTGTCTCTGCACGTGTCAACATCAAATAATTTAAACACATCACATTTAAATTAAGAACAACTCTAAAATACAGCACAATTTTGCCACGTACAAAGTTTATCACACGATAAAACAATCTGAAAACTGATAAAGTGAGACAACAGCAAATCTACTAAAGTTACCTGTGTATTAGCCATTCAATGCATTTCAGAGCAGGCTTGAGCAGAAAGTAAGGTGACAGTCGAGTGAGAAAGAGTGAGATGCTCTTGTCCAGTTTCTTGTTCACCTCTTTGCTCTGAACACTGCGCTCTAAATCCAAAGAGGCTTGACTAAACAGAGTCTCCTGAAACTCACTGAATGCTGGATCAATACCCATCAGCTCCTCAAGTCCCGTGCAGCCTGTTCAGAATGATCAATAGCAGCAGACATTTAGACAAGATGACTATTACTACTCGTTGCAATTAATGCTTATTTACAGGTGAATCCAGCACGTGCTTTCAGATGGAGCGGCATTTACTACACAGAGCCGTAGATCACTGACAAGCTACATAAAATCACGTTCAAAATCACAGGCGATTCATTGCCGATTATAAACGCTATTTTGTGTAGCTTGTCAGTGAACAGTGAACAACTACTCTGTGTAGTAAATGCCGCTCCATCTGAACACACGTGCTGGAGATTTACTACTAATCACCAGAAGCGCACAAAACACCTTCTATGCATACCATGTTATAGACAAAACAGACAAAAAGTTTTTCGCAAAAAGGATTAAACGTTTTGATCTCATCTAGACTGACGAGATCTCATCTAGATCTCATCTAGACTCATCTAGCGCATGAAAATCGCATTCGATTTTTTGCACAGCCCTACTACAGATATTTAAATATTTTAAAAGCATAGCGAGACCGAGTCAATTATGTAATTTGCGGTGTTTCATGGGAGTGAGCAGTCCCTGCAAGCTCTTTTAGCATGATTTGCTTGCTGCGACTTTCTGATTGGTGATTTTTCTGTACAGCATCATGGGTAATGTATTTTTTTTTTCAACAAGAAAGAATCCAGCTGCTAAACATGAATATCTTAAAAATAAGTTGAAATAATGCAAACAGATGACTTCATCAAAAGCATATACCAACAACCTCCGAACTTACAGTAGGTCTGTCTTTAAAGGTATTTGTTTTATTGTTAAAAATCATATGTATTGTTATAATCATAAATCAGAGAATGAAGGGACTTTTTACTTCCCAACTCTTGTCACTCTATCAGAGATGTCTCTGTTACCATTAGGGATATGCCGGTATCAAATTTTCATGTTGCGATTAATTGCTAATGCTTTTATCACGGTATACGGTATTATCACGATATTGAAATTTAGTTTTAAAAAAGTGCTGTCATAATACAGTATAACAGGTTTAATAACTTTTTTCTTATAACAAAAATAACTGAACATTTAAATGCAATAAAGCAATCGTGCATATTCATTACCGTGATATATCGCATTACAGAATACTGGCACAAGTCTAGTTACCATGGGAATAAAAATTGTGACAAAAGTGCTCAGTAGCAACCATCCGCTTCCATAAAGTATTGTGAATAACATAAATGAGCCACTTTGCCTAGATCCTAAAACTATTTATATATTTTTGTATATTCAAGCAAGTACTCCATGCACACACCAAACAAAATACTCCACACTGCAGAAATGATAGTATGCAAACTGATGGTTCCTGTATAAAAACCTATATAATCATAGTTCACCCACTTCACTGGTAGCATATTTGGTTATTAGAAAGCAAATAAAATTGCACAATATAAGTAATTTATGGACTGGACATGACTTCTTTGGAATTTTCAATAGAAGGATCTCCTCTTCCATCTAGATAACAGAGGAGTAGATGCTCTGCAGAATTATATAAATGTCTCATATTCAGTAACTGCACATCAATGAGCATAGTATACAAGTTCAAAAGAGCAGTGTATCTTGGAGGAAAAAGAAGGAAAAGCTCTAGCAGTACATATGACTTACCCAGGGCATAGAAGGTGCTGCGGTCCATGCTGGCAGCATCTTTAGGGTCAAAGAGCACAGAGGCCACCACTCTCCGGCTGAGCAGATTAGAGTCATTCTGTGGCAAAGCCAGCCGCTTCAACTGATGTGCTAATGATGTCATCTAGAGACATATGAGAATAATATGAGAATTTCTGTTTTCACACAAATGTAACCATTGTGCGGTTTCAGGGGGTCAATGTCATTCTTCAAAGGTCAGATTTTACCACAAAATAAATTACATTTTATATAAAGAAGTCTAGCTGAAAGATTTTTTTGTTGTTGTTGTTGCATTATGATAATATTTTCATGACAATCAAACATATTTCCCTTCTTCAAAAATGATGAAATGTAACCATACGTTATTCTTCTTAGTTTTTTTTAAAGTAACTTTCATTATTGCCAATGTGATTCTCATTAGATTTTCATTAATAATACAATAATGACCTGTCTGAAAAATATTTTACTTCTTTTGGGTGAAACATGACTTGACAGGCTTGATGAGATACATACGGTCCATATGTGGTATGTGGTGGATCACATAATGTCGATTCTACAATATTTATACAGCCTTATATTGATAATACAACAAAAAAGACAGATATGCTTAAAAAGTATGCCTATACGGTTAATATAAGCCATGTTATCGGATTCTTTTGAATTGCCAAAACACCTTCTATACATACCATGTTATAGGCATTACAGACAAAAAGTTTTTCGCAAAAAGGATTAAACGTTTTGATCTCATCTATACGTCTCTAATCTGTAAAAGAGTACATATATTCCCATACCTTTGACTGAAGTTGTCACACGTTTCCACGTGTGAGAATGTGCTTGCGTAATTTATTTCCTCTCTGTTTTGCTTTCGGTAACAGATAAATCAATTGAAGTTATACTGCCACCTAGTGCATCGGATGGTTTGTGCCAAATAGAATGCGAACAGAAAAAAAAAAAAAAAAATGAATGCCCCCTACCAACATTTACCACATTTTATTAAACATTGATAAGATGTTAATATTTTAAAGATGACAGTTTAAACTGCTGGTTGATTATCTTGGGCAGGTATAGGTCAGATTGTCACAATTCCAAAATAATAGCAAAATAAATGTAACATATGACAATCTATTTTTTGGCTCTATATAAAAACTGTTTACGATAATGATGTTTGTGTGAAAGTACAATTCAAAGAAAAACGACAATTCTGTACAAAGATATTATATGTGGGTTGCTTGCATGGCACGCTCTGTTTGTGGCATAGACTGTAAAAAAATTACTTTTGGGTACTTTTAAAAGCAAGTACTTCTGTACATTTACAAAAAAATCTGTCTTTACAACTTTCACTTGGAGTAATATTTGACCAGTAGTATCTGTCCTTTCACTCAAGTAATGGAGTTGTGTACTTTGTCCACCTCTGTTTATTCATATTTCTTTATTTTATTCATAGGGGAGACCAGGGATGGTTGTCAGTTGTAACACCTGATTCACTTCACTCATGCTTAGTTTAGTCTTTATTCCACATGTGACGAAGAAGATCCCTGCATGGGGCAAACACAGCAGATTTTAGAGGGGAAAAACTAATTTTGATGTAAGACAGTAGCCTAACTTTTTAAATTTTTTAAATTTTTTGTACTTTATTTACTTTTGTGATGGCAGTGCATCAGCAGATGAATTCATGAAACCATGAATTTTCTGTTTGTGCTGCAAATATAACAGCTACGGCATGTAATAGCAGACACTTGTAACTAGTTTGTGTCACATTTTGAATGTACTGGCTTAGATACATATAGAAATGTCAAAAATATTACAACCATCCTGGGTCTCCCATATAGTCCTTGACATAACAGAAGAAAAGAATTGATAAGAAAAATAAGATCAATAAGACCAGCTATGGGTGCTGTGCAGTGATTTGGTGAACGTGTTTCATTTCCACAGCTGGAATGCTGTATTAACCAATCATTAGCCAGGACTGATCTGTTAATATAAAATAAAATATTAAAAAATGTGCACTAAGCGCTACTACTGACGTAAACAAGTCAAAAACAAATGTATTGCTGAGTCTCAGTGGGATATTTTATGGAGCCCTGTCCTGGTATGAGGGATAAAATGTGTGACCCCATAAAAATCTACGTGCTGAGAGGGTGTGAAATGATACGCGCTCTATGACCCTGTATCCCTGCTGCGCTGCTGCAGCATCAGAGTGAAAGGCACAAATCTGCAGCTGACTAAATCAAGAGATCAAAACGATCCGGATTATAAACGCACAATCTGTCGAGAAAATCCAGGGCGCATCGCTGTTCTAGTTTCTCGTTTAGTCGTTCATTAATGCATGTGTGATTTACACATTAATCAGCGTTTTTTTTTTTTTTCACAGACGGGAAGATGGTGCGTTGCTTGTGCCATGCCGCTGACGGACACTCTACACGCATTCATGGGCATTAATTCGCCGTTCTCTTCATCATATTCCAGTGCACATTATTGTTCATCAGCGACAGTTTTGTCCTTACAGAAACGTCTGGGCCAACGACTCAGAGATGCTGTTATCGCATCGCCTCGTAGAAGCCTAACAGACCATGATGAAGACCGAATCCTCATCCTCCTCCAAGCCAGCCAGCACCACCGCGCTCCGCAGCCCCTCTCCTCACCGCAACGCGTACGAGGCGGCGGGGATTCAGGCGCTGAAGCCGGCGAACGATGTCTTAAATAACGGCGACGCTCATGATGGCAAGCCGAAGCCCACCAGCCGCGGTCGCGCGTACGGCTCGAACGTGCACCGCATCAAAAACATGTTCATGCAGATGGGCGCATCCTCACCCACCGAGGTTGAAGACGCGCAAAAGGCAAACGGCGACGGCAAAGCGGTGCGTCTCACGCTCCCGCGGGCTGGCAGCCTGAACGAGAACGTGGATCACAGCGCGCTGCTCAAACTGGGATCTAGCGTCTCCGAGCGCGTCAACCGCTTCGATAGCAAAACGGACGCGTCGCCCAGGTACTCGAAGCTGCAGGAGACAAGGAAGATCTTTGAGCAGCAGCAGCAGGAGAAGCAGGCGGCTTCTAATCGCGTGCTACTGAAGAAAGAGCGCGCCGCGGGCTTTCATGATGCGTCACGTTTGGATGTGGTCGCGCGTTTTAACGGCAGCACGGAGTCGTTGGATAGCCTGGACGCGATCGGTGGGACCGGCGAGGTCGTGTCGCCCACTGTCAGCCAGCTCAGTGCCGTTTTCGAGCGGGCCGCCGAGCTGCGGAACAACCTGCACCGGCTATCCAACACGCCCCCGCTGCCTTTACGCGGGGTCACCGGCCGGGTCGGTGCGCTCAACTCAAAAATCATCACCAAACGGGTACGCGCTTTTCCTTCAGGGGCATACAAGGAGGATGGGGTAAACCAGCACCAGAATGAACAAGATGGGAGGTGTAGCAGCCTCAATGGAGCGTCTGAGCTTCAGGACATTATCACAGCTGTGGATACAGAGTCTTTGGATGAGAAAAAGACAGGGGAGAAGGATGAAGCTAGTGCCAATGAATCTAAGACTCTAGATAAGCGTAAGCCAGGACAGGCCAATGCCACAGAGGCAAAAGGTACTCTTATTTCTGCTGATGTCCGTCATTTGGAAAATGGGGGAGTTACTTCCAATGGAGAGGCTCTGGAGAGAGACACTATGGAGTCTGGCATCACCAGCACTGGGAGGAAGGGCGAGGATGGACATGCTCGTCCATCAGTGGGGGTCAGTAAGAAGGAGGATGATGATGGTACTCTGAAGGAGAATTACTCTAAGGCTGATTTGGTGGATATCAGTGCCTACAATGCAGTAGGAGAAGACTCTGGTGGTAGTCAGCTGGAGGATGAGGAGGATGAAGATGATGTATATGAGCCACAGTCAAGCTGCTCTGAGGTTGCTGGATTACCTGTGGAGGAGGATCCGCCCCCAAGCCGGAAAATTAAATTCAGTACTGCACCCATTAAGGTGAGTTTATACCTCAAAGGAATATTTCACCACAAATTAAAATTCTGTCATCATTCACTCACTCAAAACCTGTATGATGTTCTTTCTTCCTCGGAACACAAAATAAGATATTTTGCAGAACATTTCACCTGCCTTGTCCATCTAGGGCAGTGTTTCTCAACCAGTGGGCATCTGCAAACCTCCATGGGGGCCTCATGATATCTTAAAATGATTTAAATTAATAAATTACTATTTATAGATAAAGTAATTGAACTGTAATCATAATTAAAATGCTACAAAAACACAAAGTCAAGCTATAAACTGAAATCATGTTTCTACCTTTTCTCTCAATTACTGTTGTTTGTATTGAAGAACATCAGTTCATGAAACGTCTGAAATCATACAATGAATTATGGTTAATTTAATATATGAATACTTCCAGTTTCTGTTGATAAAAAACAACTTTGTCATAATTACAGCATATCTATAATAATATCTATAATAGCCTATATATGGGTCCAAAATGTTGTGTTGGACAACGTGTGGCCTTCGAGTCAAAAATGTTGAGAACCACTAATCTAAGCTTTATCAAGCTCCAAAAAGGACAAAAAATACTTTAATTATACATAACAGTTCCATAAAGGTATGATTGTGCACTATATATCAAGTTTTATGGAGTCATATGATACAGCTTTATATGAAGAAAAGACTAAAATTGAAATGATATACTGAAAATCTTCTGCTGTAGCTTAAAATTGTAATTTGCATCATTGACACCAAACACCACTGGATCTCACAAGTCTCATACTCAAACATGAAATTATGATGAATGAGATTTGAGAGTTATGATGGAGGGTATGATTTTCAATGTGTGCATATTTCATATATTAATTAGAAATTAGGAATATTGAACAAAATTAGGACACTGACCATGTTTTTCAGGTAGGAGAATATTATTCACATTGAAAGGATTCTTTTATAAACCCTTTGATTGCTCTGTATTTAGAAGTACTGTGCTTTGTGTTCTTATTTTTATGTCTTGTATGTTTGGCTTTTGTTTTATTTCTGTTTTATTTTAATGTTCATTCAAATGAATGAGAGGGGTCTGGTTCACTTAAAATGGTCGCCTGGGGACTGGCGTATGTATTAGGATGAGTGAATGAATGAACTTCATACATTATATCATTCAGTCTTTTATTTATTGGTTCCTGTAAAAGCCTCAGTCACTGTTACCATTGGTACGCTTTTAGAGGCTGAAGTCTGGCACAGACTGAATGAGCTGAATAGAATAGAACATAATCCAGACTGTCAGTTGGTTTGTTTTGGCATCTATTCCCTCCCAAGCGCTTCCTCTCTTTGATTAGGTGTGACATTTATCCTGGACAAATGCTGACCTGACATCAGTGGCTGAAGTAACAAACATACCTCAGACAATGTGTCTGATAAGCTCAGCTGGCCTGCTTGTGATCAGGGGGTAGCAAATTGGTTCCTGTAAAAGCCTCAGTCACTGTTACCATTGGTACGCTTTTAGAGGCTGAAGTCTGGCACAGACTGAATGAGCTGAATAGAATAGAACATAATCCAGACTGTCAGTTGGTTTGTTTTGGCATCTATTCCCTCCCAAGCGCTTCCTCTCTTTGATTAGGTGTGACATTTATCCTGGACAAATGCTGACCTGACAAAAGTGGCTGAGGTAACAAACATACCTCAGACAATGTGTCTGATAAGCTCAGCTGGCCTGCTTGTGATCAGGGTGTAGCAATTTCTGCTCTGTAGATCTGTGTAAACATGAACCGAACTAGCATTTACCAACAGATACTTTCAGGACACCATGTCCAATAAAATTGTCTCTAGAATGAAATGTCCCTCCCCTTAAACTATAAATACAATCGGTCACCGACTAGCGATAGCAAGTAGCAAATCATGGGTCATCTGTGTGTCTTTGGTGGCTCTGAGTTTTTGCAGGGTTGTGAAGAAAACTAAAATATTAATCTCATTTCTATTGAAACTTGTTGGCCTTGCATTTAAATATATTTGTAATTACACATTTGTAATAATAAAGTTGCAATTTAGTAAATTAAAATATATTAACTTTAAATGTAACACAGTATAACACTCTACAGTTAAAATTATAATCAAGTACTTAACATGTACTGTAGTATGTGAGTCAACAAATACTAGGGGTTGAACGACTTATGATTTTTTAAAGTCGACTTTTATGTGATGAAAGTCGAGTCGAAGTCGACTAGTCGCTGATGACGTCATTAATGAACAAATAAGTCTGGAGCTGTGATAAACACCTTGTGCACAGCTATGGCATATGACACAGCGCTGCCCACATGACTATATGCTACTATAACAGCTAATTTTTAACAGTTCTTTTGTCTTTGAGTCGTTATGTTTCTCACAGATTTCTGCTCGTTCTAAATCAGATACAGATAAAGTAGCACAGTAAAGATTACATTTATATGAATGCATTAGTGAGAGCGATTGCGTGTGTGAATTAATTCTACCTGGCAGCGTCTCTCTACTAGTAGTAAAGCTGTGGGATTTCGTTATTAAGAAATATATGCTTGAACTTTTCAGTTTCTAAGCTATTTTATTGAGAAATCACAGAACAGTGTTGAACGTGCATTCTCCCGTTCAATTTCGAGCATTCAGTAATATAATCTCACATGTCTTGTGGAGCGCTTTTAGAGTATGCATTTATTTGTCATTTTAACTGTTTGGAAATGGAGCGTAAATGTGGAAGTCCTTCAAAGATTGCTTATCCTGTTGCGCCATCTATAGGACCAGCGACTAGTCGATAGGGCTGTGCGATATTGAAGAAAAATGCGATATGCGATAACTCATTAAATAATGCTATATTCGATATGCGATACGATAATGCTTAAAGTGCCACATGCTCAGATGCAACAGTTTTACTCAGCTGTTGCTATAACTATCTTGTGTCATATATATATGGTTATTTGTATGTATGTATGTATCAAGAGCTCCTGTAAAACCACAACAAATTCCTTGTGTTTGCGCACACTTAAGTGGTGAATAAAGCTCATTCTGATTCTGATTCTGATTCTAATATAACTAGCATACATGTTTCACTTTTTGTGAGAAGAAAGCACCCCTACAACAACTTCTGAAAGTGAACGGTAGTGTTTTACTCGAGCATTACATAAAAATGTCATTTTAACATTAGTGTAATCATTTTAACATGAGTTTAGGAACTGAATAATAAAAAGGAAAAATACAACACTGCTTAGTATTTACTCTATGAATTCAATATGCACTGATTCTTATTTAAGCTACAAAAGTTATTTAGGTAAGAGCAGTGAGTGATTTTCTCTGTGTCTTTTGTTCATGGCCCAAATATTGCAAGCCGTAGCGATATGCATACTGCGATATGTACATTTGCGATATTTCGATAATTTCGATATATTGCACAGCCCTACTAATCGACGTCAAGCTTAAAGCATCATGGCAGAGCATTGAAGTTGACTAGTCGATTAGTCGGTGCAACCCCTAACAAATATTGACACATACTAACACTAACAACACAAACACAAATTCTTTAAATCATGACAAAAGATTATTAAAACAATGATTTCAATAGTAATTTGAAGTAAAACTTTTTAATTTGACTTTATTAAAAATCTGCACTTTTTAAGTGTACTTAAGTGTGTTGGCATTTTATTTCTTTATTATTATATTATCAGCAAGTAAAGATTTATTTTAAATATACAAGATTTGAAGTACAGTACAAGTGCACATTTAATACTTTTTTCCCCACAAGGCTTAGTTTCAAGATTTACATATATTACCCTGTTCACATCTGGCATTAACATCTATTTCAGAGAGGCGATCTGATCACAAGTGGTGAGTGCTTAGTAGAAATGTAAAAATGTGGTCCAGGATGTTTTGTGATTCAACAATTCTGATTACATTTGGAGGTAGACAGAAACCTATGTGATCACATTGCATAAGGAATGTAAAACACAGTATCTGTCCTGATACATCCTGACTCACATATCAATCAACCATTTAGATAAAACGGGTTAAAAGTCTAAAAAGGTTTTAACGTAAATGTAAAGCTGCATTTCTGAAAATTCATGCAAATACCCACTTACACATCATTATTAAAAAACTAAGAACATTCAGAAATCTTTTTCAATGATATATAAATATTAATGTATTAGCATTAAGTAATTATGAACTTCCTAGTTCCGTACGAATGTCTAAAAGCGTGAACAAGCTCCCATGATGCATCTGAGAGAAAGGTGTGAGTCTTTTAGATGCAGGGAATGCGAAAACATGATGAAACCCCTCCTGTAAGTGATGAGTAAAAATAGCTGACCTATGAATAGAAGAAAGTGAGGGGTAGATTTATTGTGGATATGTCAGTATCACTGATAGATAGGATAAACCCAAAGAGAAACAGTAACTCTATTAAAACCGTCAGGGCTGATGCTGTTTGTGAGAGCCAAGCTCATAATGATAATGTAGTCTGTTAATGATTGTTCAAGAGAATGAAAGAATGCAACTCCAAGGTCATGTTTTAGAGATGGAAATCACAGTAAAACCACCATGGGCTGTGTTTGGGTCAGATTTTTACTGAAAACACTTAAAGGGGACTTTGGATGTCTATTTTCCACAAGTTGGTATGATTCTTTAGGGTCTTCATGAAATGTCTGTAACATTGGTTAAAATTCCTCAATGATTATGTAAAACAACACGATTTACCTTGTCAAAAACAGCTCTGTTCACAGTGACCCATTTTCCAATATTGCGACGTAGACTCTGGTTACATTTCAGAAAAACTGCAAAAACATGCCTATACATACATTTCACTGCAGTTTCCAGCTGAAATAAACATTAGTGGAAGTAAAATGCCAACAACTTTTGTTCCTTTTCACACAATAATGATTATGATTATGATTACAGGGAAGATTATCAATTAGCACTGTGTTCCTTGCACAAAACCATGTTATGACCTCAAAACACTTTTACCATAGTATGTGATTTGTAAACAAATACATATGTATGGCTTGTACGAATACATTGTATACATATGTATGGCTTTTATGAAGTAGTAAACTTGCTCAGTAGCTCACCTGGTACAGCATTGCACTTGCAATGAGAAACACTTGGGTATGAGTCCTGTGCAACATGAGTCAATATTACAGAGCTCAAAAACTCATAGAAGCAAGTTAAACGCAATGTCACGTTTGTTTTTGCTCACACTATTGATTAGGTTTAGGGCAGGTTTGGTGTAGGTATGTTAATTTCAAATGCAATAGTACGGTGGCCGAGAAGTGCAAAACAAATCACAATTCTGAAAACAAAATAACAAATTACAAACGCAAATGCAAGTCTAAAAAACAAAATAACAATTCAGAAAACACAATAAAAAATACGGGGGGTCTATTTACATTTAGTTAAAAGTGGTTGTAAATCATCGGCTGCAGTGGTGCAGTTGGATAAGCGTTACTTGTTAGCGTTTTGACGCGATTGTCCCTGTATACGTTGATTGACAGATGTCTCGTCCAGTCAGCAGTGAGTAATCCCAAACCAATGGCACCGTCTCAAACTATACTTACCTCTTCCGGTTTGTCTGATTTGTCGTTGAGTTTTCTGACTTATTTTGTTTTCGAATTTGTCATTGTGTTTTCTGACTTGTTATAATGTCATTTGTTTAGCACTTCTCGGCCACCGTACAATAGAGCATTAAGCTTTTAGTGCAACTTGTCATACATTACATTTCTGAACTGCCGTTATACATGTGCCAACCAATGTAACAAAATGTTGCCACAGTCACGTTTAACTGTTTCTAGAGCATTAAGCTTTTAGTGCAACTTGTCATACATTACATTTCTGAACTGACGTTATACATGTGCTAACCAATGTAACAAAATGTTGCCACAGTCACGTTTAACTGTTTCTGAGAAAATTTTACATGCTATTTTATGCCTGTCACTAGACATTTGACTTTGAAACTGCCATGAAACATGATGCAAGCAACACAATATAACTTTTTAAAAAGTTTTTTTATGACACAAGGCTGTTTAATAAACCCGCATCTGCAATGGAGAAAAAAAATGATATTGATTATAGGGCCTCTCGTGGACATGTCCCCTGAAAAGTGCAGCAAATTACATCAACGTATTTCAGGTTTTCCACAAATGTAGTATATTTCCAATGAGCTTGGGTTGAAAAATCTGTTTTTAAGCATAAGGCACTGTCTATGGCAGTGTCAAAAAAGTTGATTGAGCATTTACTTTGCACCAGCATTTCTGTGCAACCTTTAAATTGAGTAAAAATTGTTTTTAAGCCATCTGTTCTCAACCTGGAATCTTCGTACAGTGTTTTTCATTGGTGTGTGAGATCATGTAGAGGCTGCAGGCCGAGGAGACAGCATTCAGTTGCTGCCAAGCTGTGGCTGCCTTTGTGTTGGTCAGTAAGTGGCCGTGTCACTCTCTCTGTCTCTCTCGCTCTCTCTTTCTCTCTCTCTCTCCTTCTGTCCCTTTTCACCCCCTTTCTTATTTGTGGACAGAATTTGGGACAAAGTTTTCTCCCTAAATGACTTTAACAGCTCTCTGTTAAACACAAGGACTGTTGTGCAGGCTAGGGTGTCGGGTCTTTATTAAACCCCTCTCCCTATCTCTCTCTTTAGGCTGGAGAGTTGAGGCTGACCTAAGAGGCAGATCTCACACTAACCACTTTGTTCTCATTTTCATCCCTCCCTCTCTCTCTGCCCCTTTTTTCAGTTGCTCACTTCTTCTCCTCTCTGTGTCCTTCTTCAACCCAAATTAATTTGAGATGAACATATTCATTCAAGTTCATCTAGTATTCTTTTTGATTTTCATCTTCCTTTAATTTTTTGACTTCCAAGTCACTCATTCCCATTTTAATCCTTTTTTCCTCCTTTCTTTCTCTCTTTTACTCATGTCTCTCTTTTTTCCCTGGTTTGGCAGTGCTTATAAATAGCAGTATTGTCACTGTCAGTCCTCCCCTGGAAGGCGTTGTGCACACCAAACACTCAAACTTACTGCATTTTTTTACTAAGCCTCCCTCTGTTTCTCTCTCTCTATCTGTGTAACTCACATATAAACCTGAATATCAGTAATGTAATATGTATCTGGAGAGAGAGGCCATTAAAATTTGTAAAATTATTTGTAAAGTTATGTATTTCTACACTGTAAGAAAAAAAAACCGAGGAAAAAAATTAAAATGTACTTGTAATTTTCTGTTGGGAAAAAAATCTGCCATTGTCTAAGTTTACGGACATTTCCTTTAACCATAATACACAATTCAATGTGTAATTCAAAATAACACCTGTGAAAAATCAATATGGAATATTGCTTCATGTTAACACAGTACATTGGGCATTGCTTTTACAGTTTTTAAGAGTGTAGTTATTCAGCATTTTCATTAGCTCTAAGTCAGTTCCCAAAATCAGAAGAAAAATTATATATTGCTTAAAGAAAATAAAGATGGTTTTAGAACCATTTTAGAATCAAGACTGTGGAATTACAATGCTTTCTGACAGGATCAGACCAAAATTTAAGTTGTTATACTCTAATAATCTATTACGGGTGCATGTTTGTCCTATGGACTGCTAATAATTTTACGGTAATTGCATGCTTTTAAAGCTTTTCGAGGCCGTTTATTGTAAGTGCATGGAAAAGAGTACTCCATTTAAAATTTTCTTTTGTGTTTAATACTAGGAATGAAGGAGTGGAAGTGCATATTGGCTTGAGATTTAGTTGGTTGTTTGGGATTTGGCCTGAAATTTTGAGCCACTTCTGTAGACAACTGACAGATATACCAGGATCATGCAGACACCCCAGAACTGTCTGTGAGTGAGACAGAGGGATGTTTCTCACACCTCTGCACCTGAGGGACATTACAGGAAGTTTGACTGTATTCACATCAAGGTGGCTTTGCCCTACTTCACATTCCAGCCTCATGCACCCTTGAGCCTAAATAAAATATGCTTGCTTAAGGAAAAAGGCTGCTTATTAATGCATTTTGGTAGTATAATTGTATTTCTATATAATTAGAATAGAGAGGTGTATATTTATAGGAAGGGCATGCATATTAATCGTATTTGAACAGCAGGAGTGGTTCATTCATCCATCCCTCATGCTTTACTCAATCCCAGCACTTCATTAGGATAAAATCCAGCCCGCTTCACAGTATCTCACCATATGCTACATTATTGAACAAAGCCTCAGAACAGAAGGATATAGATGATGTTCAGGAATGACTGCCTAAATTCTACATTATGTTATTTTTGCCTGACTGGCATGTATTTTGCATAATTGTTCTGGGAATTCTTTGTTTGTCTGCTATATTACTGCTAGCATTTTTGATCATATCCGTGGTTAACCTAGTGTTTACCTTTTTTAAAAAAATGTAAATTACATTTACTTATATATTGTCAGCCAGGTTAATGATCCAACTACTGTCTCATTGTTACATCTCTCTCCTGTTTCTGTTGTTAGTCACTGTACAGTGTGTGTGCCTGTACAAATAGAAGTGTGTGACCCACTGCATAGACTGGATCAGTTTACTTTTGCAAATCACTGAATAGACACAAACCTCAAAACCAGCATTACCCAGTGAGAAGTGTGGTGCAAACTATTGCACTTAATCATAGACTAAGTAATCCAAGTTTTCATTTACATTTATGCATTTGACAGACAATTTTATCCTAAGCAACTTATATTGCATTCAAGGTACATATTTACATACATATTTGAATTCATGACCTTGGCGTTGTTAGCACCATTCTGTACTGAATGAGCTACAGCAAAACCTTTTCAATAAACAAAAATACAAACATGTGCATGTGAGCTATAATTGTATCCCTTGCAACAAAATTTAATAT
>NW_015555875.1:51538-68509 GCF_001515605.1 Sinocyclocheilus anshuiensis
AATAAAAAAAAAATATATATATATATATAAAATCTATTCCTGTCACCTGGAACAGAACCAATCTTACTGCAAGTCTCTCTTGCTCCCGACCTCAAGCAGAGTAGAAAATATCAATGGTTGTGGGCAACAACTTTTTCAACCATGCTATTTGGATTTATTCCTTTCCAACTGTTACGGGGCTGACGAGACATGAGACGTGCGGATCCAAATGCAAGGCTTTATTCATAGACATGGTTAGAGACAGGCAAGGGTCAAATAATGGCAACGGGTATATACAGTAGAGGGCAAGACACAAGAATATTCCTAGGGCTAGCGTGGGTCTACGATCAGCGAACAGAATTAACAGGGCGAGACTAGAGGGATAAATCCAGGTACAAGGCAAAGGCGTAGAGTAGCTATCAAACAATAAGCGCTAAACAATACTCGGCTGCTTGACAGGGATCAGAGTGAGTGTATATATAGGGAAGATGTGATTGATGACAGCTGTGTGCAATCAGTGCTGTGCAATCAACTGTGTGTGTGTAATCAGTGCAATGGATGATGGGAACTGTAGTCCGGGTGAAGTGCAACAGTGGTGTGGTGCAAGAGTCCATAGTAGTGGAAGGGTGACCTCTGGTGGCAAGCAGACGGAAGTTCATGGACCAGATTCGTGACACCAACAGCCTATTAACAGTATTCCTTACATGGGTTTTCCTGTCAGAACTTCTCCTAATATTTTGTTTTGTTCAATGTTACAAGTGTCTTGTGTTCTCAAGTCTTGGAGCGCTTCAGCAGACATTTTTTGCATTATTATTGTCATAAGCACTATCCCCCCTAAGATTCTCATTATTGTGATACAAAACTGAATTAAATGTCTTCACTAAACTGTAATGAGATTGAGACTTTGTCATTGCAGTAATTTGAAAGAAAATAAACTTAATGGTCCTAAAATAGGCTTCTTTTTTATTTGACCAAGGCATGTTGACAGGTTTCATGAGATTCATCCAACACCTGAGCAAGAAAACAGCAATTCCTATAGACTATTAATGGTATTTACTGTAATTGTATTGTCATTCATAGCTTTAGTAGGGCAGCAGAGCCAGGATGGGATAGTTTGAGCAGAGGAGGTGTATTCCTGGCCATCTGTTGTTAAGAGATGTGACCTACTGGCACTCTCACACAACTGGAACACCACTGTCTGCCTCTCTCTCCTCCCTCTCTCATTCTGTCCTCCCCCTCCTTAATCCGATGTTTGTGTCCACCGGGCACCACCAAAAATCCCAGCCACACATTCTAACTGAATCATGTGGCCATAGCGTGTGTGATGCTTTATGGGGTATTTTGCTATTGGGGAATAGGTGCAGGTGGAATTAAAGCACAGATGGGAGTAAAGCACAATTTTCCTCTCAGGGGTTGCGTTTAATGTGGGATGTGCTGCTAACAGTGGGATGCTTGTGGCAGGACACAATTGGGTGGAATTGAGGGATGAGGATTTATGATGCTGGTGGTTGTCTGGCATTGGAGAATAAAGATGGTCTGGTATTATTTTTGTTTTATTACATAACAGGAAACAGCATTCACAGTTCATTGTATTTCTGTAATGTGACTTATTTCTGAATGATACAGTATATTCAAAGGCAAAAGTAGGCCAGGACTTTATTTTATCCATTGGGAATTGATTGGATTCTTAAAGTAATCTCTATATGACAGGTGGCTAAAAAAAGGGGCTTGGGGATGTCAACCAAACAAAAAACTCTTTACATAAAAATACATAGCACACACAAATATGGTGCAAACTCTAGTTTGTCAATGCATTTTGGTGTTGAATTAATTAAAAGTATATTTATAATGGCTAAAAAATCTATTTGGGTTTGTCTGCCATCTTGTAGATATTGTTTTCACTGAGCTTCTTGCAATGCATTCTGGTGTTACCTTCTCTGTGAAGAACAATTGCAATGTTTGGCCAAAAGGCTGCAATACAAAAGTAAAATGGACATTTACATGCTGTGAATCAAAGCATGGTCACCTAGAGGATTTCACATTAACAGTATAAATTTAAAACATGCATTTGTGTTCAGGCCAGGTTAAGTTGGCGCCTGCACCCACATAAAAAAGATGATATAAAACTAGAAGTAAAGCCTCAAGAGCTGCTGTGAAGTAAGGCACACCTGCTCTGCCCACACAACTTTGCTTTCAATAGAGGGACACTTTAATTCCACAGTCAATGCATCAGTGTGTAGATAAAGCTATGTTTACAATCAAATGGCATGCAACACTTAAAATGTCAGTAAACAGCAAGAGACCTGTATTTGAATCCAGTCAATGTGCTGGAAGAATTACCTGCCAGAAAATTACTAAAAAGAGCTGTTGTGGATTTGCAAATTCTTGTTTATAAAATTTGGAGCTTTAGATTTCAGGAAAGTATAATGTTGCTCTGAAACAGAGAAAAACATGTAATATTATTGATATTTATTGCTTAATAACATTGAATGAGCAAAAAAAAAAAGAAAAAAAAGTGTATAATCACAAGCAGTGCTATTCTTATTCCAAGTTTGGTTCCAGGTCTGATGCTGAAATAAAGTCAGACTATACTTGTTGAAAGCTTAGCGGAATACAGAATCCGTAAGGGCATCTGGCTGTTGTGTAATATACTGTATTCTCCTATGCATAAGTTTGAAGTGAATCTAATAAGCAGGGGAGAATTTACTTGCGAATGAAAAAAATGCTTACTTTATTACATGATTGAAAAGCTTGTCTTTAAAGCAAACATGTGGTTATTAATATATGATCAAATTTTCAGTTGTTCACAACCTATTCTAATGAGGACTATGACAGGAGGAATGATGATGTGGACCCCATGGCTGCTTCTGCTGAGTATGAGCTGGAGAAACGTGTGGAAAGGCTGGACCTGTTCCCTGCTGAACTGGAGAAAGGTATTTGGGAAAAGGGGCTTGAAATGACTGATGCATTGAAGAGTCAATAAGTGGGTGGATGTATTGATGGTTGATGGATGAAAAGATTATAGATTGACAGTATGGATGGATGGATGGATAGATAAATGGTTGAAGAAATTCCCAACCTCAATTTATTCAACCTCAAGCAATTCATTATATGCATATATATATATAGGTCAAGTTTCAGATTTAATTTTGCACACCTAAATTACACTGCATGAAGAAAACAGTACGTGTAGAGTCATTTTTTAAATGAAAGTAAGTTACCGAGTCTCTTCACAAACTTCCTATCCACAAGGCTGTTAGCAAAGTGTACATACAGTGGTCACTTTAAGGAAGTAATTGTGGCATTAATAAACACATGATACTAGAAGGTTAATTTAAAGCATATGCAACATTCCAATTCAAAATAAAAAAGTAGCAATGTATAGATTGTATACACTCTAAAAAATGCTGGGTTGTTTCAACCCAATGTTGGGTCAAATATGTAGGGTGTTCCAAACACACGCTTGAGACAGTAGTACCCTGCACTACTAATTTTAAGTGCTTTGCGGCTTTGGAGTGAATAGGCCATAGTGAAGCTCACTTCTATAGAACTCACCCTCTGAGTCATAAAACACCAGGTGGACATATTTACTGCATGGTAGGCTATTTCTTTATTTAAAGACTGTTAAATTGATGAAGGTGATTATGTAGCTGGTATTGAATGAATGTTAATGTTAACATTTACATGGTAGAGACGGTGTCTTAATAAATGTGCTTCAATCAAAATGTAATCTCAATATTTTATGCAGTGTTGTAGTAATAAAAAAGTTTTATAAAAACAGTAAGACACTCAAACCTTGCTGTATCATGAATATACTTCAATGCATATTGAGATTAACAACACCCTTTAGCTACAACTATTCACAGCAAATAAAATTGTTTCTCATTAAACGAAAGACTATAGGAGAGTGAAAGAAGGGTATTCAAAGAGTAACACTCAACATAGAGAATGTCAAAGAGGAAATGATGGTGTATTTCGCAGTACTTTTCTGAAACATTTTATCGCAAGTAGTGTGAATAGTCTGTGCAAATGTAACACTTTTTGTGGCTTTTCACACTTGAAATAGTTGGTCATTCTAATTCCCAGGTAAAAGGAACAGAAATTGAACAGAAAATACTAAAATAGTATTGAATTCTCTATTTTTTGTTGTCCATCAACAGACAATGAGGGTTTGGGTATCAGTATTATTGGGATGGGTGCTGGAGCTGACATGGGTCTGGAAAAGCTTGGCATTTTCGTCAAGACCGTCACAGAGGGAGGGGCGGCCCATCGGGATGGCAGGTAGACGTTATGCATATTCCACAGCATCATAGTTAATATATCAACTTAAAGGGATAGTTCACCCAAAAATGAAAATTCTGTCATTAATTACTCACCCTTATGTCGTTCCAAACCCGTAAGACCTTCGTTTATCTTCAGAATACATTAAGATATTTTTGATGAAATCCGAGAGCTTTCTGACCCTGCATAGACGGCAACGGAACTACTGCGTTCAAGGCCCAGAAAGGTAGTAAGGACATTGTTAAAATATGGGTTTGGAACAACATGAGGATGACTAATTAATGACAGAATTTTCATTTTTGGGTGAACTATCCCTTTAAATACCGAAACTCATTTCACACTGTTTACACTGCCCACTTTTTTCTCTTTCAGGATCCAGGTGAATGATTTGATAGTGGAGGTGGATGGAACAAGCCTGGTTGGTGTAACTCAAAGTTTTGCTGCCTCTGTCCTGAGAAACACATCTGGCACAGTTCGGTAAGACCAGCTGGATGTAGACCACTGTGGTACACAACTCCCTGCTCACACAATGTCCCTGCTGATCTAATTTCTTTGAAGTCCCATCTTTCAGTTTCTTATCTTTTATATCTATCTACAGATATGTGAAACTGAAATTCACCTATTGCTGTTGGCACAAGTAATGGTGAATTAATCATATGCTACCTTCGATTCATGTCAGAAATCATCGCATTTATGAATGGAGCACACATGAACACCACCACAATGTTGTAATTATCGGTATGGAAAATTTGGGGCGTAAATTAAAAATCATTCCGGAAACTAATTGGGTATTGGTCACAATTAAGTTTTGATTATGAAAGTTTACTGTGTAAATAGTATGTATTGAGAATAGCCTTAAAATGTGTTCATCAGACAGCAGATTTGTGTGCCAAAACTTCATTTCCCTTGATTCATGTAGCAGCTCAAGAATTATCAAATGCATAGATAGAGCATCACTTACTTACCTAATTTGTATCCTTTGCTTTTCATTTTGTCACATTACATCTAAAACAACTTCCTGTTTATGACATTGCCCCATTTATACTTTGTTCCCTTACCAAATTCACTTGGACACATTACCTCATAATTACAACTTCTGAAAACATAAGTAGGAACTTCTCAGAAGGAACTGAATCCAACAATAAATACAAAGTAATTAGAGACTGTACTTTTGACTCCATGACAGTTTGATTTTTACAACATTTTGCTTCTTTATTTCAAGCTCTCTTTACTTTATATACACGTATCGTATAAATTCATGGCAGGATATAAACAGACATTACACTCATGTAATATTTTACAATTGCCTGCAGCTGTATTGTTTGTAATGTTTGCATGCTCTCTTTGTTATAAGAGCACTGCAGCCAGTTCTACCTCAATAACATTGTGAAATGAAATTTATGCTCAAATATATGCTTTTTAAATGTTGATTAAAAGAATGATTTAGGCTCATCGACTTCATCTTTGACATTATCTTTCCCTACTCTCTTTTCCTAGTTCATTCAGCGTTCAGCCAATGGGGGTCATTGTGACAGTTGTAATTATGATGTGTTACAAAGACTGTATTTAGAAGAGAAGAATATTTCATTATGATAGATGAGTGTTAACAGGGGGAGGCCAGAACAAGGAGAGGGTTATATGAAACCAGACATTGGGTGGAGGAGATTCACTGTGTAGGAGCAAAGAAAAGGGAGGAAATTGAGGATGGATAAATATAGAAGGGAGACAGACAAGCAAAGAGGGATCTGTAAGAGCTTTATCAAAAGTAAAAAATAGGATAAATCTTGTTGTCATCATACATGTCAAACTCGGTCCTGGAGGGCCACTGTCTTGTAGAGTTTAGCTCCAACGTGCCTCAGCACACCGGCCTGGAAGTTTCTAGTATGCTAGTAAGACCTTTGATTAGTTGGTTCAGGTGTGTTTAATTGGGGTTGGCGCTAAACTCTACAGGACAGTGGCCTTCCAGGAGCAGGATTGGACACCCCTGTCATACATCATTATAAATATTGTCTTCTCATAATTTATGACTGGCCTTACAAGAAGATGTTTATAAGATCTCTTTAAAATGGCATAAATTATAAAAGAGCATTTATATACAATAAATGGTAACACTTTACAATGGCTTTTCAAGAAGTCAGAGAGTGGAGGTACAGTATCATCATGGCCTGCGTCTGGATGGAGAAGGAACAGTACTGATACCCAGCAAACATTCTGAACTTACCTGCAGTATGTTTCTAGTTTGAGCATTTCTTTAGGAATTGTTCTACAAATGTATTTTGTGGGTTTTGAGTTTTTATTTAGCTGCGTATAAGTTGCAGTAGGGTGAGTTTAAAGATAAAGAGAACAACACAAAACAGACAAGATCAGCTATTAGTGTATTTTCTGCGCTTGATGAGGAGGATCAACTAATCCTTTGCCACCCAGTAATGTTAATAACAATGCTGCAGATGTCAAAAGCTCAACTTATGATAGAATTTAATTATTTAAATTCATTTCAAAGTCAAAGTACTTATGTTTTTTTAAAGAGACTTTGGTTTAGTTTACCCATAAATGTTAATTAATGCATTAACTATCAAACATGTACCAAGGCTGCCATTATTCATGCGTGAATCCGTGACTCCAGTCATAGTTAAGGATAGCTCCTTATCCTTAACTAACTTCATTACTTCATGATTAGTTAAAGCCTTCAACAATCATTAGAATATGATGAATTAAGTATTAATTTAGGTATTAGTACTTTATTACTGATGTAATTTCTAAAGTCAAATCTTATGCTGTGCCTGACTGTATTATCACCTGCTGCTCTGCATATCCTTTTTGAAGGAAACCCCACATTATAATGAGAAGCTGCAGTTTATGTTAAAAATATCCCTGATCATTTTGGTCTGATGTTAACCAGCTGAGCAACACATTTCAGTGCAGGCTGTCTTATTGTAATGCAATGACTGTTGAATTATAGACTGTTAGTGATTGTGAAGAATGCAAATAGGCATTTACACTGAAATCAAACAGCAAAACAAAGCCCTTTTAATTGTAAAGGTCATGATAAGTGGACCTCAGGAAAAAGTCAAATGATTAAAGGGGTCATATGATGCGATTTCAAGTTTTCCTTTCTCTTTGGAGTGTTACATGCTGATTGTGCATAGATAAGAAGGAAGAATTTGAAGTATAAAGAAAGAGAACCATTTATTCTTGTAGCCTAGCGTATACTCAAGCACTAGCAGGAAAAGAAAAAGACTTTAGATTACCACAAGGTATGTAATAAACACCTCTGTTTCTAGGTTTATTATTGGTCGAGAGAAGCCGGGAGAGCAAAGTGAAGTGGCCCAGCTCATCCAGCAGACCCTTGAACAGGAGCGCTGGCAACAGGAGATGATGGAACAACGATATGGCAACTACATGGGGGATGAAGAAGAGGTCTGTAGTACTTTCCTGGAATAGGTTTTTTTTTTTTAGTTAACATTTAATAATCATGTTTGTGTGTGTGTAGTACTTAACCATATTTTGGGGACAAATTCACTCAGAAGTGAGCTAAACCTGACATATAACCTGGCATAAAATTTAAATAAATATAATTTTGTGTTTTCCTATGTTATGTGTAAACGAATACTAACATTAAGTATAAAACTTCAGCATAACACGTGCCATGACATCATATCCGCACCCTGATTTTAGAAAGGAAGAGTGTTATATCATATTTAGTTAACAGATGTGAAAGTCTGTATTTTTCTCTAGTATATTAGGACATTAAAATATATATATAAATATGTATGTATGTATATGTGTGTGTGTTTGTGTGTGTGTGTGTGTGTGTTTGTGTGTTTAAAACTTGTGACAAAAGGCTGTTCCCTTGTCCTTCCCTTCTAGCCGGGTGATTATGGCACTGATGAAGATGAAGACGAGATGAGCCCTACGTACCCTAGTGCCATAGAGGTGTTTGACTTGGCCGAGAATGAGGACATGCTGTCACCAGTAGAAGTGGACCCTGAGAAGCTTGCCCACAAATACAAAGAAGTAAGACACAAATTAAGCTGGACAGTAAGGATTTAAAAAATGATACTGACGAGTATCTAATGAGAAATTACTTGCTTAAAAGTTCAAAATATCCACATTTAATTGTTCTTGCAAGCAAAAAGTGAATGTTTTCTCATCTTTTCAAGTAGATGGATAATGTCAAGCGACAGAGGAGATTTTCTCATTAAACTGTAAAAGTACATTTTTAAAGCAACCTGTTCAATCAGAATTTTCAGTTTAGTGCTGAAATTATGTAGGGCATAACTGAACTGAAACTAAATCTTATACCTGAAATTGTTAAACTATAAACTACTGTTTGATGGAAAAGTGCAAACATTAATGTGTGTAGACAGACAGTTTGAACAGACAAACTCCACATCAGCAAATTGTGGAGGTCTCTGCTGATATCACAGACCCTTAGTAGAATTCAAATTAGGGTGCATCCAATATTTTAAGTATCCAAAAATAAATACTTTTGCTTTGTCTCTTAGCGAAGATGCAAAGAAGGGCCAGGTCAGAATAGGGTGTAACTATTCATAAAGTATTGTTTACATGGAACAAATTCCACCCACATAAATTATATAACTAGAATACCTTAACCTAAAAAGTAGTAGTTCCATCTCAAAAAGCCAGTTTACTAAAATAACAAACTAAAACATTAATTGCTGGGAAAAGATTCGTTAATATTGGTGTCTTTCATGTAAAGACCTCTTTCTTTCTGTGGCTGCAGTAGTTACATTTTATAATAAGCCACCCACTGAAAGTCATACAAATGTCTTTTCAAACTGTCACTTTATATCATCTTTGAAAAATGCATTCAGACTAATCAGTGTGCTTGATTTATTTTCCATTAAAATGCTAGTTCATTGGGGGAAAAAAGCAGATTTAGTTACATTCTTTAACCTGTTTACTACTTTGGCACAGTTGCAGATCAAACATGCTGTGACTCAGGCTGAAATCCAACAGCTCAAGAGGAAGGTATGATAACTTTTTTCATGCTAACTGGTCATCAGATCTCTAATGAAATGTTGGAATTTCTTAGGATGAAGAGATTGTTCATCTGAAAATAGAAACGGTCATCATTTACTTGAATTACTTCGTAATTGTTCATGCTGCTCTTTTACAACAAATGTGAACAGTGATTCAAACTGTCAAATTCCAAAAAAGACCAAAAGCACCATAATAGTAGTCCATATGTCTGGAAATTGGAGTTTGTTAATAGCTTAAAAGAACAGTTCAACCAAAATGAAAATTTGCTGAAAATTCTCATCTTCAGGCCATCCAAGATGTAGATGAGTTTGTTTTTTCATTGGAACAGATTTAGATAAATGTAACATTACATCACCTGCCCATTATTGGATCATCTGCTGTGAATGGATGCCATCAGATTCAGACAAGGGCATACATTTCAGTTAGGGGGGGACAATAAACATAAAATTTCTCAAGAGCAATTTTTGAAGGGGACACAAATAATACAGCCAAAATTGTAATTGTAAGGATAGATAAGTGTATACAGCATGTGTACATAGCATGGAGACCATGTTTAATTATTTTGCATCCTCCACATAGTATTTTAGGTTTCGTCTGGGATTGAGGCCATCTCTTATTTAGATATTCAACCGCAGCAAGCCCACATCTGCCACTTAACATCATATTGAGCAAAACCCAACACATCGGTAGATCTACAATATTAGCCTAATATCAGTTCACACACAGGCTTATTGCCGTGTTAGTTGTAGTGGGTGACTTACTATCCAACAATCTACGGTATTAAACAAGCTACCAAACAAGCTAGGTAACCTTATAATCGCTCATGGAAAAATATATCGGATATCATAATTTTTTTGTCATGACTAATTTATTAATGATCCAGCTGTCACGGCGCGGTACAGAAAACACACCGTGTAAACAGGGGTCTGGGTCCAAATGCAGGTTTATTAGACTGCAGGGGAAAAACAAAGTCAAAAAAGAAAACAAACAGAGCTAAGACTCTGACACACAGGCTTGAAACAGAAACAGACTCTGACACAATACGGCCACGTAGAACAAGGTAACGAAGACCGGGAGGATGGGAAGTGGTGACCTCCGGTGGTGAGAGAGAGAGAACACCAGACCCAGGAGGGAGGATCGTGAGCGGGCACCGCCGCCTCGGGAGGCTCGTGAGCGGGCACCGCCGCCTCGGGAGGATCGTGAGCGGGCACCGCCGCCTCGGGAGGATCGTGAGCGGGCACCGCCGTCTGTCACGGCGCGGTACAGAAAACACACCGTGTAAACAGGGGTCTGGGTCCAAATGCAGGTTTATTAGACTGCAGGGGAAAAACAAAGTCAAAAAAGAAAACAAACAGAGCTAAAACTCTGACACACAGGCTTGAAACAGAAACGGACTCTGACACAATACGGCCACGTAGAGCTTGCATCAGTCCCGTAACAAACGTAATAATCCGCCCAGAGAGGCGTGGGGAAGGCGTATAAATAGCCCTCAGGATGGGCAACAGCTGTGTGTGTGTGAGTGTGTGTACAGGTGTGTGGAGTCAAGGTGAAGGAGTCCGGGAGGATGGGAAGTGGCGACCTCTGGTGGTGAGAGGGAGAACACCAGACCCAGACCCCTGACACCAGCATCATCTGTATTAAAGAGAAAGAATCACGTCATCTGATGTTTAAAGTGAATAAAAAAGCCTGGACAGCCTACTTACACATAACTAATGAAGCACTCGGTTGCCTCCCACTGCCCACCGGACTCGTGTGTGTCAGTGAGGTAAAGGGGGAAAGCAGGCAGTGGACCAAACCACTGTGAGGCAAGGGAGGAGGGAGGACTTAACTTTCTAAACTTAAAATGCTTTTTTTTTGTTTACTACTTACACAATTATTTTAAGCATTATATTATTTACAATACACATAGTGGATTGTAATGATATTTTTGGGGGGAGACAACCCTCAGATGGGAGGGACGGGGACGGGGACGGGTGGGGGTGGATGGGGAAATTTACGCCCCTGGAATCAGAGTTAAATGAGAGTTGATAAAAAAATCATAATAATCCACAATCAAGTAATCCACATGACTCCAGTCCATCTGTTAATGTCTAATGAAGTGAAAAGCTGCATGTTTCTAATAAGCAAATTCATCAAGATTTAACCATTGCTTCCTGATAAAATACGAGTCCTATATCCATAATATTGCTTTCTCCAAAGCAGTTATTATGGATTATAGACTTGTATTTTGGCTAGAAGCAATGATTTAGGGCTCTATCATACACCCGGCGCAATGCGGCGCCAGACGCGACGCAAGTGTTTTTTGCTTGTTTCAGCCCGACGTAGTAATCATTTTCACGTCCTGCTTTAAATAACAAATGCATTTGTGCCTGAAAACGAGGTGTGTTCAGGTGCATTGTTGGCGCGTTGCTATTTTGAGGCAACTGAAATAGACTGCGCCATTGACCAACTAAAACCTGGTCTAAAGTCAATGGCGCAGTAGTTTTTTTTTTCTTTCTTTTATTTAAAGAGCGCATTAGTATAGGTGGGTCCACAGTGCACGTACACTCTGCTTATTACACACACAGGGACGCACAGCAGCGCTTGCGCACGAGCAGCTCCGTTTCATTTCTGGAGATGCGTTCTATCTTTGCACTTGCAAATTCTGCTGTGTAAATAGCAAATCCGCCATGGCACGAGCACAACTGGCTCTTAAAGGGAATGGGAGATGAGACTCTGATTGGTTTATTGCACGTTATGCCCAAAACACACCCATTACTCATTAAGAGAATAGGGACAACACTTTTAGACCATGCGCCGGGCGCACCGACCGTTTTTCCCATCGTTAAACTAACAAAAGTGGATTTGGACACACCCTAAGTGCACCCGCGCCGTGCGCTTTAGACCTTGCGCTTAGATCGTTAAAACAGGACCCTTAAAGTTAAATGCCTTAAAGATGGATTTGTTTCAACACAGTTTTTCATTTCACAAGAGGTTAACTGACGGACTGGAGTTTTTGTTGGTTTCTTGTGGATTATTGTGATGCTTTTATGAGCTGTTGGACTCATTCTGACGGCACACATTCACTTGCAGAGGATCCATTGTTGAGCAAGTGATGTAATGCTGAATATTTCAAAATCTGTTCTGATAAAGAAACAATCTACTTCTTTGATGGTCTGAGGGTGAGTATATTTTCAGAAGTTTTTCATTTTTGGGTGAACTATTCCTTTAAAATCTTCTCCATGCCACAGCTCTCAAATCTGATTGCTGTTTTCACACATTCAGAGGCAACAGGTTTGACAGCATACATGAGCCGATAATTTTCTTGGGTAATTTTTTGACATCAAATCTGAAACAATACACCTTGAGGCACCAAGCGGGAATATGCATACGTTTTAATGAGATTTTAGAGCTTGGAGGAAGGAACAATTATCATTGTATTACGGCTTACATTCTTCATTTTGGTAAAAGTCATAAAGATTTATAATGCCATTAGTGTGAGTAAATGATGGCAGAATTGCCATTTATAGGCCTTTACATTTTTCAAAAGAACACATATGGAAGTTTTTCCTCTGACAAAGAGTTCTGGTTTTCCACAGTTGTAAAGTTTTGATCTATGTTACTATTTGCACAAGACTAAAAAAAAGTAATCACCTGTTTGCATTCATGTGTGAAGCTAAATCATGCAGAGCAGGAGAAGCAGCGCTGGCGTGCTGAAAAGGCCCAGATGGAGCATAACATGCAGGAGAACCGGGAGCGCATGGAGAAGCTGGAGGGATATTGGATGGAGGCGCAGAGTCTTTGCCAGGCTGTGGATGAGCACCTGAAAGAAACGCAGGCTCAGTACCAGGCTTTAGAACGCAAATACAGCAAGGCCAAACGCCTTATAAAAGAGTATCAGCAAAAGTGAGAGAAAACACAGATACTGATCCACATCCACATTCTTACCGAAGGTCCTGTTTAGCTTTAACCCTTACTTTAAAGATGAATATATGTCCATATATTCACTTTTATTATTTGTTAATTGTAATGTTGTGTTAATTTTGTGTCCAAGGCTAATAAATATACTCAAAAAGACAATAAATACAATTAGAATGACATAACAACATTCTGAAAGACATACATACTAAATACTAAACAGGCACACACACACACACACACACACACACACACACACACACACACACACACAAACACACTGTGAAAGTGTTAAATAATTCAATGTTGTATTTAAAATTAGTTATTTATATTTTAATATTATATTATGCATTTATATTATTTTATAAACACATCTAAATTAACATATATAAATTTGTTTATATTTTTTGCTGAGATTTGATGCAGTGACACAATTTTGCATCGTGATTACGCAATGACGTCACCGCGCAATGACATCGCAACGTCATTTAGCAACTTTTAGCAACAAATCAGTCTTCCTTTAGCAACTTCCCCTGAAAACTAGTTGGCAACACTGAATGCCTGCTTTCCTCTTTTACATCGCCTACATACACACACACACACACACACACACACACACACACACACACACACACACACACACACACACAAATATTTCAAATTTATATAAACAGATTGATGTAACTCATTGTGTTTGGGTCAATTAATTTATTCAAAATGAAATAAAAAAGTAATTCATGCAGACAATGAGTAAGATAAAATTCTTCTATGATGACAAAAAGTTAATGGAAGGAACATTTTTTAATAATCCTTTTCTTAAAAAAAAAAAGAATTTTTGAAAAAAACAAACAAAAAAACAATATTACTATCACTTACAATATCACTTGACAATCTCATAATTAAATCTAAATTACAACCTTACTAAAAAAATCCTATAAACTCAACAAACATGAATACAAATATCACATTTCTAAGGACTAGGCACATGTATTTTAAACTAGATTTTTTCCCAAAGATGTTTTTCTTTTAGTCACTGGGCCAAGATCACTGTACACAGCCAAGAGATTAATTAATATTTTATGAAGTATTCGATATAATTTCAGAAATATATGAATGTCTTTTGCCTTCTGTTTTTCATACAGGGAGATTGAGTTACTGAAGAAGAAAACAGCTCAGCAGAAAACTGTAGAGGAGACTGAAGCTTCACATAAAGAGGAAACAGAACAACTTCAAGACGAGGTAGAGTATTCCTGTAACATATCAATTTTAAAACCTATTGTACAGTTTATAAATATGGCAATAAAATATCTCCTTATACAGGTAATAGGTCTTGAGCCACAGGTCGAGGAGTTGAAGTCACTGGATCCATCGTAAAAGTAAACAATTGTTAAAATTTTAACTACTTCAAATGTAAATGTATTGGAACTGTCGAAACAGAGAATCTGTACTTTTCTCATTCCTCCATACCTTGATTTCAGGCTTTTTACGCTTTTAGAGATTTTTCTTATTTTTCTTAATCTCATTCCTAGTATTGTGAATAATTGTTTTACCCTGCAGTGTTTGCTCTTTAAAAAACTTTGTATTTTCCTCATATTTAACTCTAGGTAATGATTCGGCTGTCATTGATAGTTTTGCCAAAGTTGTTTCTGTAGTATTCTAATGTACACAACAAAATCTTTTTAAGTTACGTTAACAACATACATTTGGCAGAACAGAAGACTGATCTTTCATGATCAAAATACTACAGTGGAACATATTTCTGGGTTTCAGTCCTGAAACGAATGAAACAGAGACACTTATTCTACCAGAAGTGTTAAAAACAACATCTTGTATTTGAAGACATATGTTTTTGAAACTCTAATGAACTGCCACTTGCTGCTGTACCTTAAAAGGCTTGTTACTCTTTTATTTCACGTTTGTCCTGATGTCCTTCCTAGGACATTCCTTAGGAGGCACTGTTCTATATGTGATAAAACAATAAGTATGATTTATCTAGATTCTTTAAAAGTACATATTAATTTAAAATGGGAAGCACATCATTCATGGTGGAATGGAGAGAACCTGAGGAAAGTGGGAAAGTTAATATAAATTATATAAATGGTCTTTTAAAGAACCAATTAAGGATGAAGTATCTCAGCTCATATTTTGTTGCCATAAAAAACACCAAACAATATACTTAGCTTAGCCTTACTATATAGCCAGATTTTTAAGGGGTTTACAGAAACAACTCTCTCCGACCTATAGCAGTCCACACTTTACCTCTTGTGCAAGGTTTTGGTGACTTGAACCTTAAAAACCAACTGCTGCCTTTTTCTCAGTATTACTCCTGTTCATAGTCACTCTTCAGTGTTCATTTAGACCTTCCCTTAAACTTTCTTTACAGAGGCAAAAAGATGGTAATGATTATGTATGATTATGGGACTGGCCTTCACGTGTGTATAGTATTGTGTTTTTTTTTAACGAGTGTGGTTTACATTTAAATGCAGTTTGATCTGTACGGGCCACAATAGTTTAATGAAATCTGGATACATTTATAAAAGAGGACAAAATCCTGATTTTACTCCCTGGAATGAATCTGCGTCATGAATTGTTCAGTATGATTTAACTTAATACAGCACACATTTCTTAGACTAGCTGTTGAAGGAGAATGTCTTAGATACAACGGCAGTGAAATTCACATCTTATAGGAAGCAAGACTATTTGTTAACATAATCATGTGAAATGTATGAAGGAACCAAGAACTATAAATGATTGTGATTGTAGTATTTAGTATGTCATCATTAGACTTTACACAGGACTACATTAAATCGATGAGGCATGTAAACAACTTTATTTCAGTGCAAGGCTTGTATGGAAAACACACTCATGTGGTTTGTTAATGTGCTTTTATGAAATAAACAGTCAGCTGTGGATTTGTAACCGAAGTGGCGTTGTTTTCTTCAAGTGGTACAACATGCTCTTTGCTATGCTCAAAATAACTTATATGAACATATATTGGTAGTCCAAAACTTTTTATTTAAATGTGTCAAGAGAGCAACTACAATGGCCATATAAACTCAGATGTAGTGCCGTGCGAAAGTATTCACACCCCTTCATTTTTTTCACATTTTATGTATTTGCCTTATGTTAAACTGCTTTAAATTACTTTTTTTTTCTCCACATCAATCTACACACCATACACCATATTGACAAAGCAAAAACAGAATTGTAACAACTTCTTAAATGTGTTAAAAATAAAAAAACTGAAATAAGTATTCACACCCTTAACTAAATATTTAGCTAAAACACCTTTACAGTCTCAAGTCTTTGTTGTTTGATGCGACAAGCTTTGCTCATCATCATTTGGCAATTATCTGCCATTCTTCTCCTCACCTGTTCTCCTCTCAAGCTCGGTCATGTTGGATGGGGGCAGATGCACATTTTCAGGTTTCTCCAGAAATATTTGATTGGGTTCAAGCCCAGGATGGATCTGGGCCACTCAAGGACATTCACAGAGTTGTCTATAAGCCACTCTTGCTGTGTGCTCTGGACTAGGTTTTCATGTTCTTGGTCACCAGTCTAGAAAAGGCCCTTCTCCATCAATCGCTCAGTTTGGCCAGGAGGCCAGCTCTGGGAAGAGTCCTGGTGGTTTCAAACGTCTTCCATTAGGGGTAACAGAGACTACATGCTTCTATGAACCTTCAATGCAGCAGAATTTTTTCTGAACTCTTCCCCAGATGTGTGGCTTGACGCAAACCTGTTTCTGAGCTGTTTTGACCTCAGGGCTTGATTTTTGCTCTGATATGCATTCTCAGCTGTTAGACCTTTTAT
>NW_015555875.1:68550-77652 GCF_001515605.1 Sinocyclocheilus anshuiensis
AAAAAAAGTAATTTAAAGCAGTTTAACATAAGGCAGCAACATTACAAAATGTGAAAAAAAATTAATTATTAATGAATGAATGAATACTTTCGCAAGGCACTGTATCTGAAGATGACCAAAACTGGGGACATTCACATTACCTAACACTACAGGGAGTGAACTGATACATACGTAGCTTAAAATAACCTACAAAAAGAAGTATGGCACAGCTTTAAACTCTGAAGTGACTAATTAGATGATTCTTTCTGCTGACAAAGATGTCAGATCATTCCAAGTGATCAAGGATATAATTAATTTATCTCAAATAAAGTAAATGAAATATATATAAAAAATGTAGCCCTCAAAGACCAGATACCAGAGGATTTTTCCTCTTCTTCAACCCAAGTATCTTATGTAGCGTTCTACTTTGCTCAGTTTTACAGTAAAATCTTGAGAGTATTAAACAGAGCAAAAAACCCAAACCATTCAACATAGCGTTTAATCTGACTGCCTCTGAGGTACAAATTCAGAAAAAAACTGATTAAATTCATATTTGCAATACATACTGTGCATTAGATAACTCTTTGTTAGTCAAACATTGTGCCAATGAGCAGAGAAAGAAAAAGCTTGTTCAATTAATTATTTTATAAATGTGTTTGAAGGTTAAATTGTTTCCAAGACGACCAGAAATTTGCATAGCACCAATGTGCATGTCAACAATGTATGAGCATCTTCTAGCTCTCTGAAATGGTCACTAATCTCTAAATTCCAAGGGTTTTTGGAGATTTTGCAGCAGTGACACAGATGGCATTATATATAAATCTTACATACAGTACATAAAGCACTTCAGTGAGGCCTTCAGAGTTAGTAAACACCTCATTCATGTGATTTTACATTATCACAAGAAAAAAACTGATGTGATCTTTATGGCATCTTTAAAACCAAATCAGCAGACCCACATTTTGGAATTTTCTATGAACAGTAAATTGATAAAAAGCAGTAAGCCACTGCAAGGTAGAATTAATGTACCAGGTGTTGCCTTTGCAATACTGTTAGAACATAATTAAACTATGTATATTAAAAATTAGTCAAATGTAAATATTATATAACATTTCATTTGTAATATTAGAAAGATAGAAGGATCTCAACTTTTAGACATCACATGCACATGTATAATTCTGATAAACCAGCTCTTTGGTGTGGTCAAGCTTAGAGGTGGAGGGTTTTTTTCTACCTGGTTTGTGCACATCATGACAAAGATGAATTTAAAATAGACAAACACATAGCATTTTATATAGTATACAAGTATGGCAAAGACACATGACAGCAACCACGCTACAAATGAGCATCAAAATATTTTTCTTTTAGGAGGCCCATTTGTAACCAAAGCAAAATTAAAAGAGTAATAGTGACAAACCAGACTGATGAAAACTCTTTCAGGTTGCAAGTTTTGCAACATCATAATCACAGTAAATCATGGTGAAAAGTAATTATCTGTGCAAGTTTATTACTTGATATCTACTATTTAATGGGAGATAAACTATACGAAATGCACCTAAGATCAGTTGTATGGCAACTAAAATGAAAAAACAAAAAACGTAGCACAACAATAGATGATTGTATGCATTTTCTGCTGCACAGAGGGACATCACGCCTGAACGTTTAAAAAATACCTGAACATTTACACATCTATGCAAACCCAGGAGTTCTCATTCTCAAAACCCTCATTTTCCCCATCTTTGAAGTTTCTTGACTAAAAGAAAACATCTTGCAACCCATACATTTACAAAATTATTTTACTATGATCGTAAGAACATTGTTGAACAATTTCACATTTTGTCATTAATAAAATAAAGTTTTGACTTCAGCTAAGTTTTCTCAAATTGATTACAACCAGCCTAATGACTCTGTGTTTTGGGGGACCAACTACACCCAGCAATTTTGTGCCCCATTACATTATACACAAAAATGCCTAGATCAGACCTGTCTAACAGTCTAGACAAGAACAGGATCTTTTCAATAACTAGATAATTTTGTCTTAAAGGAACTTAAATCTGAATTAAAGACAAACTTAAAACAGGAACCTTTTCATATGACATCCATAAATTCATCAGTTTAATCATTACTACTTTAGTCAGGAGTGCATTTTCTGATGATGCCGGGTGAGATGGTATCTACGAGTAAAGCTTTTTCCACACTGAGTGCAGGGGAAAAGTTTGGTGCCATTATGAAGCTGTTGGTGAGCTTTGAGACTTTGTGGCCGACTAAAGCTTTTTCCACAATCTGGGCACTGGCATGGGCGAACGCCTGAATGCTTCTGCTCATGCCTCCTCAAATCTCCCGACTGCCTAAAGCTTTCGCCACACTCTGAACACAGGAAAGGTTTTTCACCCGTGTGTGTGCGGAGGTGCACATTCAGTTGTCCGGAGTGGACAAAACTCTTGCCGCACTGCTGACATGTGTAAGGCTTTTCTCCTGTGTGGATGCGCTGGTGTTGCTTGAGGCTATTAAACCAACTGAATGCCTTTCCGCAATCTGGGCACAGATACACCTTCTCTCCCTGCTTGAAGCAGCTGTGGTTCTTGAAGCCCTTGATTGTGCTAAAGCTCTTGCAGCACTGGCTGCAGCTGTGAGGCTTTTCAACAGACAAAACACCCCCTTCTTGGAAACTCAGATATTTTACACTCATTTCTGGATGGTGACGGCGGATGTGTTTGTAAAGATAGCGCTCATCGGTGAAAGAGAAGGGGCAGTATGTGCAGGGAAAGATGCTGGCATCAACAAGGGCTGAGCTCTGGCGGTGGGATTTGCGGCGTGAGTGGCTCTGCTGGTGGCGCTTCAAGCCAGAAGACTGGGTGAAGGACTTGAGGCACAGCGTGCAGCAGTAGGGCTTCTCCTTGGAGTGGATGGTGCGCTCATGACAACGAAGGTTACACATACGGTTGAAGTAAAGGTTGCAGTGGGAGCAACCGTAAGATCCGTCTCCCTGCTGAATGCACTCATGGGCTTTGAGAAGATCAAAATTATTGAAAGCTTTCAGGCACTCACCGCAGACATGCTGAGAAGCTGATGCTTCATGTGGTTCCTCTATCTTATTATTATCTTGTACTGCACATTGGTGAGTTTTCAGTGTCTCCAAATCAGAGAACGTTTGCTCACACTCTGTGCAGATAGCTAAACTCTTCTGCACTTCATCTTCAGCTGCATACTTGTTTTTAGGTGGTCGCCCCCTTGGTCGTCCAACAGGCACTTTTTTAGGGCAACTCCTGCCTCTTAAAGTGTTCTTCACAGGCCTCCTCCCTCGAGTAGGAGGTTCATAGGTTGGGTCATGCTTGTCAGAATTTTTCTCTGTATCACCCTCAGTCCCTGCTGTTAGCGAGCCGCTCTCAACTAACCTAAGATACTCTCCATGGTGATGCCGTTTCAGATGTTGATACAAATTGAATTTGGCCACAAAAGAGAAGGAGCACTTCGTGCAAGGGTATATATCAGAAGGTCTGTCAGCATCTTTCTCTCTCTTTTCCTCCCCCTGGTGGGTTTGTTGGTGTCTTTTCAGCCCTGTTGCCTGACTAAAGCACTTCCTACAATGGCTGCAGCAATAAGGCTTCTCTTTGGAGTGAATAGTGCGCTGATGTCTCTTCAGATGACAAGATCTCAAAAAGTTACGGCCACATTCACATTTATTTATTTCACCGGAGACCTCAGTAACACAGTTTGTCTGGTCACTCAAACCATTACTGCATGCATCAGACAAATCAGCGCAGTCTGACTTTTCTGAGTGATGGATGGGTTGTCCATTTAGGGTTGAAATTTGACTCTGACAGCTTTCTATCACTGGCTGCACATGGGTTGGAGGAGCTGCATCAGAGGCCAGAAGGCACTGGTCTATGTTTACAGACTCAAGCGGCTGTGTCTGCATGAAGTGTGCATACTCATCGGGATGCGAGCGCTTCACATGAGCACGCAGATAAAAAATGGTTGGGAAGGAGTAATGGCAATAAGGACACAGACAGTCCTGACTTGCCTGTTCTTCAGTTGTTCCTGAAAAAAAGAAATCAATTTACTGGAAAGCCACTAGGCCATGACAGATATCAACAGAAAATGCATAACATTCTCTGTATTTAACTATCCCTCCAAAATAATACTGAATTATGCAGACGATGCCAGCATTTCCCGCTAGCATTTTTTTTTAAATCGCATTTTAAATCGCAAATCACAAAAAAAAAATACTGATGTGCCAAACCATCGGAACCGAACCGTGTTTTTCTTTTTTCAAAATACCTTCTTTTGTGTTCCACAGAAGAATGAAATGCATACAAGTCTGAAACGGCTAACACAATAAACAGACAGAACTGAGATGGAGAAAGAAGGCAGAGCAGCTGCCTGTCCCTGACTATACCTCAAAAACCAGTGAAAGAGGAAAAAGGTGCTTCTCTCTGCTAAACCTGCCTTCCTTAGTTACTGCTGTAAACTCTCTCATGTTTTCCTAGTAGTGTAATTTTAGCTACTATCAGACAGTGTGAAGCAATTGGATTACATCTGGAATTATAAAATAATATCTGGATTAACTGCACATTATGTTGTAACATTATTTAAAGAAACATTCACTCAGATCATGCCACAGCATGAATATAAAAGAAACTTCTATTTGACAATATGGAAAAAAGATGCCACAGAGGAGGTTAAAATCCAAGATGTAGTTACCTAGAGAAATGCATTTTTTATCCCAGATCTTATCCCAGATGATGCCAAGTCCTTGAGCATATTCCTCAGCATACCAAACTCTAAATTCCTGCCCTGGGCTAATAGGGTGACAACAACGGAACAGAATACGCCCATTTTGCTGGAATGCAACAAGATTCTGCTCCGTCTCACTCCTTGAGCACACCACAAACCTAAAGACACAAGATTGAGAAAAATATCAAACAAATGGGTAAACTACAATGCACAACAAAAGCAAACAGAAGAAGTGCTTACTTCATCCAGTTAGAGTGAGTGTCCCTTTCTGCATCTATGTAAGTATATTGATTATTGCCTCTGTAAATCTAGAGAGAAAATGGCATTAATATTTGTTTAGCCAAATGCTTATATTGAAATTGCAATTACAACTCTAACAAATAATAAAACAGTAAGGCTGACACTCACTACCCAAGAGAAGGCACTATCCAATGCCTTTTCCTGAGAGGTCACCTCTCCATCAAAAGGTCCAAAATGCATCCCCAAAGGCACAGTCTCGCCTTGGTTGAAAACCCCAAGTCCTGCATTACAGATGCTCGATCGACCTATAACCAAGCCTTGTGGCAGCGTCAGCAGAGCTCTCTGAGGAATGCCCATAGCTGTTGGCGAGTCACATGTGAATAATGGTGGACCATGAACCTCACACTGGTCAATGAAGTGCTGGTGACACATCTCACAATCTGCCAAAAAACCGAAGAGTAAGACAAGGAGAGGGTATTGCAGACACAGAAAGTGTAAAACATACAAATGAAAGAGAGAAAGGAAAGACATTTAAATTATGCTATGAGTAATTATCTGCATATTTAAATATTTGCATATGTAAGTTTGTATATGTTAATTACTCACAGAAATGTTGGTCATTAAACATGCTATCCCCCTGTCCCTCCATCATCACAACAGAAGAACAATTAGTAACAGAGTCTTGGATCTCTAAATTCTGCTCATCGCTTGGTGGAAAATCTGTCAGAAACAGTTGAAAATAGAGTAGATTCACAGGATGTTGTTGTTTTATTAACATGATAAAGTGCCAACATTACGAAGCAAAAATGTCATCACTTGAAGACAAGTTATGGTGCAATATATTTTGTTAGACCTACACCTCACTTAGGAAAAGAAAATAATACAGCTAAATTAAGATGTAAAGTTTTAATAAAACAGCAGAATAACAATGCATTCCTGGCACTGGCAAAAATTGAAAGTAACGTTAACGGTATATTTGCTGTCGTGACACATTCTGGTGACCTTGTTTTAAATGTTAAAACAGCAGTAAAATAATGGCATATATTCACGAAAATCATTAATCATTCTTTGTTCAAAACATACATATAAAACCATTCAGACAAATAACCAAGAGATATGCAATTAATGTGTACATGTCGATTTGAGCAGTCTAAAGCTAGCATGGTAGGTCTGTAAATAGTTGGCTAACTACTTCGATTTAATATACAACAACACCCACCCAGACTGTCCGACATTGTTTCACTAAATGCAGCAAGTCGCACCTTTTGCTCCTTAACACTGTACGCACATTCGGACACGCGGGTTATTATGCAGTCCTGTTGGACATTCAAGCTTACTAGCTAGATAGCGAACAAGTACCCAACTCGGCGCTTCCCGAAACAGGAAGTTGTAATACGTCGGCGTCTTCTTCTTTTGGAGTTTTATGGCGGTTGGCAAACAAACGATAGGTGCATTCCCGCCACCTACTGGGCTGGAGTGTGGACCATTGATGGAATAGGAAGAACTAAAAAAAAAAAAAAAAATTTAAATTAAAAATTAAAAATGTACGTCGGCGTCGTCTGTCTGTGACGCCATCATTAACCTTTGCTGCGTTCCAATGTGCCTTCTTATACTATGCCCTTAAAGATTGTACTCTTTTGGTGAAGAAAAAGTACACACTTTTGAGTGTGTAGTAGAAGAGTATTTTTTTTTTTACTTGAAGTATAACAAAAAATTACAAGTTTACAGAAAAAATTGGCATACAACTTATATTCAAGGACATCAGTTTAAAGAGGAGCTTAGACACAGAATACAAAAAAAAAACATTAATTCTATAAACCATCTCTATTAATAAATATAGATTAAACACAGGGGATAAAATAAAACATTATAATAAATTATATTTATCAAATAAATCTAAGATTCCAACTTTTTTATTTTTTGTTTTTGACAAAGTTTTTGAGTATTGTCTCAAATAATTCTTAAAGGGTCATGAAACCCCCTGTTCCCTCTCATAGGTTCACTTCAATGCTGCGATGACGTCATCGCTATGGGAACAGCTCCGGTGTGACGAATGTCTGAAGCCCTTATACCATCACGCCAATTTATTGGCCAATAGCGCTTAGCACCGCCCCGAGCATACGTCACGTATGCTCATATATGCGCGCTGCGCGCTATTTCATCAGATTTTAATTCCTTCAGGAAGCGAATCATCTGTTGCCCATCGGAAAGAGATTCTTGTGTTCTAAGCCAGTGGTTCCCAACCTTTTTCAACTCGCGGCCCACACAACCAAACACATATGTTTCCGCGGCCCACTGCAAAAAAATTAACTGACCCTGCTATTTGTTGGGTTAATAACCGAGTACTCAGAAGCTAGATTGTTAACTGTCTTTATTGAATGAAATGGCAATGAACAATAAATGCATTCAAAATTTCAAATATGGCTTCGGCAGTTGATTGAGTCGGCAGCGACTTACAGAAAAGGAAATCCTCTTGTAATTCTCCATTATGTACATACTGTACATAAGCAATGAGGTTGGAAAGGTTTGCTATATCGGTCGATTCATCCAACTGTAGGGCATAAAAGGGACTCTATCGAATGTTTTTAACCAACTTCTGAGTTATGTCATATGCCATTTCATTTATTCTTCTCTCAACTGTATTATCTGAAAGTGAAATCAGATTTAACTGCTTGTGGGCCTTTTCTCCACATATCACGCCAACCATTTCTGTCGTGGCAGGTAAAATCAAATTTTCACCAATTGTGTGAGGTTTTCCAGCCTTTGCGATGAGCTTTACTAGATAGTCACTATGTATTTTCTTTTAGATGTATTTTGAGTCTTTTCAGTGTCAGGCTTACTTGTAGATGGAGAAACATCTGCATTTGTTCTTTTCAGCGACCCTGTTGACAGCCATTTATCCATGTTTGAATCTGCTGTTCTGTAGTATATGCAGCAAAAATATTTTAGAATTGGCGGTTTATTCTTAAACCAATCAGCGAGCTCGAATAGCGGAAGCAAAGTAACAGTTTAATATTTATTTTTTATTGAATTATATATATGAAATTAAGATATTATGTTATGACTTTTTGTACATAAATTTTTACATATATTAACAATATTATGATTTCTTTTAATAGTAATTGGCGGCCCCCCCTGCAATACCGTCGCGGCCCACAGGTTGAAAACCACTGTTCTAAGCCATCTATTTTAGGGTGACCATACGTGCCATTTTCCCAGGACGCGTCCTGGCCAGGATTTCTATATTGCCTAAAATATCTACATCAAAATACCATACAGATAGTTCCTTATGCTTTCAAAATGCTCTCAAGGTATTTTGATGTCATACACCGATCGGTCCTGGGAAAATGGCACGTATGGTCACCCTAATCTATTTATATAGAGCAGTTTACTCCTCTAAGGCGGACACAATGAGTTTTCCGGTATGTATGGATGCATGTTACACACGACTCACGAGGAAACAGGTAGGAAGACCGCTTTGCGGCCTTTATCTATTGCTGTATCCGTGATATCTGTGTTTGTGAGTAAGTAGCGCTCTGGGCTCACTCTCTTTCTGAGGAAGGAGAGATGTTTGTTCAACCCCCGCTGTTCCAGTTCTGCGGTTGCCGACGTGGTTAGTCAAATCTGATTCCCACTCCGGAAGCTCGTAATCGATTCTTTCAGCTGCGGATTAGATGATGCATACTCTACAGCAGCCTCGGGCTCGAGTTCGCAGGCGACACAAGCTGTAGATATATGCTATGGGTTAAGGGGCGAGCTTACTGATATAAAATCCCCATTGCTCTACTCCCTCCCTGGATCAAGTGTTTCTCAAGTTTATAAAACAACATGAGAGGCATTGATTTTTAGGACGTTAAGTCGTGCACTATGATTTTGGTGCTTCGAGCTACCAAGCATTAGTTTGCCCGACTAATTACTATTTCTTTCAGCTCCGCTGCTGCACTGAGCTGAAACAAATAAGTGGAAGAGCTCATGTGTTTCATTGTATTTCTTATAGCAAGCTATAACAGTGAGCAAGCAGGTTTTTCCCCTCTCTCTCTACGTTACCTGCTGCGCTGTACTAATGCAGACACGTTCATTTGATTTGGCGCTTATGCTTCCAACACTTGTTCGTGTACTGTTTTTAGACGCAGACTCTGAGGAGTC
>NW_015555875.1:78129-101220 GCF_001515605.1 Sinocyclocheilus anshuiensis
TTTAACTCCAGCCGTTGCAGTCTATCAGTCGTATAATGCATGGCAATGGTAACAAAATCTATGAGAGTAAAAAAAAACATGCACATTAAATTTTCATTTTTGGGTAAACTATCCCTTTAAGTGGCAAGCTGTTTTAACATTAATGCTATAATGGCTCAGGTTGTAGAGTTGAGCAGACGGAACTGCTTTACACCTAATGCCATAGTGACTCGGGCTGCAGAGTGAGCAGGGTTTTTCCTGTCTCTACTCCTGCACTGCATTAATTAAGGCACGTACATTGATTTGGCGCTTACGCTTCCAACTCTTGTTCATGTGACTGTTTTTAAGCACGGACTCCACAGCTGACATTTGCTGTGGGCTATGGTTTTTGGCGCTTCATGCTACCAAACACTAGTCTACCCGGCTAATAATTATATTATTCTTTCAGCTCCACTGCTGTTTTGAGCTGGAACAAATAGTGGACTCTGTGCTATGAGCTGGCTCTGTGGAGTTTTGCAACACACATTTGTCGTGCAACATGGTTTTTGGCACTTCAGGCTACCAACACTATTTGCATAACTAATCATTATTCTTCTCATCCCAACTGAGATGCACTTAGCGGAGCTACTGTGTGAATGAGTTCACGTGTAAGAGTACCTCTTATGCCAAGCTATTAATGCTCACCATGGTCAGCCTACTTCATGTGATCTATGCGGCACTTTTGCTACCAACACTCGCTTCACATGAATGGCTGCATTATGTGACTGCAGCATATATTATTGTGCACTAGAGATGTTAGGTGCTTCATGCTACCAAGCAGTGGTTTGCATAACTAATTACTCTGTTCTTTTCAGCTCCGCTGTTGCATTGAGCTGGAACTGTGTATGGATGTGGGCAACCTACAAGTGTGTTTGCCTCTCTATCACCTGTTCCGATGCTTGTTGCGTTTCGGACTGATTCTGACCGTTCTCCGCGCCTTAGCTTTGGAGATCGAGAGGATAGCCCTAAAGCCATTGGTGCAGGGTCTATGTTGACATCCAAGTCACCACTCTGGGAGATTGGTTTGTGACCATCAATCTAAGGATGTGTACGTCTGCATCCAGATCGTCAAGAGACACAGGAAGTTCCTCAGGTTTGCTTTTGGAATAAAGCTTGGCAATACTGTATTCTTACATTGAACTGGCCTCGAACACAAGGTGAATGGATGTGTCTTTGGCCCTGTTGTGAAGGGGTGTCTGAGTTTTGAGTTACCTTGACGATTGGCTGATATTAGCTCAATCACACAAACTGTTTGGAGCAGCGTTTCTGGCACTCAAACGGTTCTTACCCAATTGAGTGGTTGTCACATTAGGTCAAGGACTGACAACACGGCTGTGGTCTCATACATGGATTGTCAGAGAGGATTACGCTCTCGCCCCCTGTGCAGGTTGGTGAGACGTGTTCTTTGGACGCAGACCAAGTTCCTTCGATCAGAGCAGTTCATGTCCCAGGTCACCTGAACTCAGGAACGGACTTACGCTTGAGACAGAGTTTGGAGGTGATATTAGCTCAATCACAATCAAACTGTTTGGAGCAGCATTTCTGGCACTCCAACGGTTCTTACCCAATTGAGTGAGTGGTTGTCACATTAGGTCAAGGACTGACAACATGGCTGTGGTCTCATACGTGGATTGTCAGAGAGGATTACGCATCATCGTCCCCTGTGCAGGTTGGTGAGACGTGTTCTTCTTTGGACGCAGACCAGGTTTCTGTCGATTAGAGCAGTTCATGTCCCGGGTCACCTGAACTCAGGAGTGGACTTACTCTTGAGACAGAGTTTGGAGGCTGGAGAATGGAGATTGCACCCTCAGGTGGTGTTGGAACTAATGGGTGTGACCCCTGGGCGGAGTTGAAATGTGTTCCAGTCTCTTGGCAGAGATCACCGACACTATTCTTAATTCTAGGGCTCCCTCCACGAGACGCTGTATGCCCTTAAGTGGACACAATCTGCTGGTTTCCCGTTTCATGCAGGGACGAGATGACTTAGGCCTTTCCGCCCAGCACAGATTCCTTTTTGGGACTTATTTTTCGGTTGGAAGGCCTGGCAGGCCATCCATTTGAGCCGTTTAAGTCTGTCAGATAACTTTGAAACCTTTAGCAGTTTTTTGGTAATCCTATCCTCTCTTAGAGGACTGAGGATCTGCAGGCTCTGTCAGCTCCTCTTGTATGGATTTTGCCCCGAGGCTGGTTAAGTCTTACTGCTTCCTAGGCTTAGTTAATCCTAAGGCTGCTTCGACTCCGTTTCGCTTTCAGCAAGTGGTTGGAGGCTTTCTCCCCTGCTATGCGGGGTCAGATAGTGACTATACCTCTAGCCTATGAGGCGCGTGGTGTGACTTCGCCTCTAGAGGTGCGTGCTCATTCTACGAGAGCAATGGCTTCTTCTCAGGCTCTTTTTAAAGGGCATTTGATGGGAGATGTCTGTGCTGTGGCAGGTTAGTCCTCTCCTAGCACCTTCATCAAGTTCTATAGTCTAGACGGTACGTCAGGCGTGATGGTATAGCGTTCCCATAGCGATGATGTCATCGCAGCTTTGAAGTGAACCTATGAGAGGGAACATCTCGGTTACGTATGTAACCTTGGTTCCCTGAATAGGGAACTAAGGTTATCATACGCATATATGAGCATACGTGACATATGCTTGGGGTGGTGCTAAGCGCTATTGGCTAATAAATTGGCCTGATGGTATAAGGGCTTCAGACATTCGTCACACCGGAGATGTTCCCATAGCGATGATGTCATCGCAGCATCTCATTCGCTATTCAGGGAACCAAGGTTACATACGTAACCGAGATGATTTCCTACACTAAGGCTTATTCTGCGGCGATTATATAAGCCTTTCGAAGGGTTGTGTCATGGAGCTGTAAAAACAGTTACACTTACTAAGTGAATGAATTGCGTTTGTGCCGAACTCTTATTAAAAAAGCAAAAACAAACACTCTCCTTCGATTCATGAATGTTTCTCTCAGATAATGTACGTAATCTCACAAGCGTCTGTCATAGCAAATCAACACATGCTGTTGTGAATAATTAAGCGAAGCGTCTTCTCATAGGATCAGAACACGCTGTCTCATGAATAATTTAATAGACACCGACGCGTCATCGATGTAATATAGTTCTTTCCCACGTCACAAATTGTGACGTCAACACGATGTAGGTTTTAAACCCAGAAGATGAAAATTGCGCAAAAAAGCTTAAAATTAACTTGCAGTCTTTGCACTTGACCACTTATATGATGCATTTCCTGTATTTAGTCCAAGTGTTCAAAGGAGCATGAAGACCACAAGTGCATATAGAACTTTTCATTATCTGATGGGACACACTTATACAGAGCTTTATTTTTATTTTCAATACTTTGCATTTTAAAATCAACTTATAAATGTCTGTGCAGTAGTCCCTATAACAGATGACACAATTTAATTTTGTGGTGCTTCGAATTAAGTGGTAAAAAGCAGTTGCATGTTGTATAAAATAAATATCACCACTACTCATTTGGACCAATAAAACGTGCAATTCTTTGTTTTACTACCAAATTATATATAATATCTAATTATTGTTAATATTTAACATACATTGGAAAGGTTTCCGTGACCTCTCGTGAGGTATTTGACAAAAAGTCTCACGATTTATTTCCACAACATGATGCATGATGGGATACATAAAGCCTTGAATACCGCTCCAGGGCGGTATTCAAGGCTTTATGTATCCCATCATGTCGCGCGCACGCACTCTCAAGTGGCCAAGACTAGGGATGGGCATATCGATCCTGAAGTATCGATATATCGATACCGATGTGAGTAGCAAGTATTGATACTCAAATAAAAAAATATCGATACTGAGGTGTTTTATTTACCAGTGATTTTTATTTATTTAACAAAAAAAATTAATGCATACAATATGCATTGAATTGGATGAATAACCCGTGTTAGTGAATAATTGTGAAGGATAGAACTATTTTCCTGCTCATCTGAACACACGCAAATGTTGCAAGACGGAACCAATCAATCACAGAGAGTGTCCACTCACTACTGACAGTGCATTCAAACAGGGCTGCTTCCCAAAAGTATCATAAGAAAGCATTGATGCTTTTGGGAACGGCAGCCCAGAACAATGAGAACAGAAAAAACATATATGTTTGAGTTATTTCGCAATTGACCAACTGAAATTATAGCCTACATAGTTTGTGCAATTACATTTATTTAAATTGAACGTTAAAAGTTCATATTGATCATGTTCTATGTAATGTTATTATAAATCATACACTGTCAGAATAAAAGGTTGCATTTTATGCGTGCAACAGCCTTTCACTGGCAGTCCCGTATGAAAATGAACCAAGGTTTTAATAAAGTGACCATAGTTCAACTAAAGTATTTGTAGATTTCCGTGGTTACCACTACAGTAAACATATTTTAACCATGTGTAAACAAAAATATAACATAATAAGTTGCAATTAAGGCATATATTCAATATGTCTTAATTGCAACTTATTATGTTATATTTTTATATTTTTTTAAAATGCGTTTCAGATATAAAGTTAAGTGGATATCATTACCAATTTTACTCTTAGTAGTTCAGTTTGAGGGTATCGTATCTGTATCAGTATCAGTATCGACGATACTGGCCTTTAAAACTATTGGTATCGTATCGAAAACAAAATAAGTGGTATATTGCCCATCCCTAGCCAAGACCGCAAGTGTCGGTTATTTGGACAAGGGTTCCATTTCTTTTCCGCAAACTGGTTCTTTCGGACAGTTCGTTTCAATGAACCGGTAAAAAACAAAACAAAAAAACGGTTCACTAGTTCTTTTACGTCCTCACATAATGACGTCAATTCTATCAAATAAAAAAGAACCGCTGTAGCAGTACCGTTTGGTAGTACACGCCTGTTTTATACAGTCTATGGAACACATATGCTCAGTATCAGCCAAAGCCACTAGAAGGTAAGCCTGCAACCTTTAGCCAAAAAAGCGTAATGGGTAATGCTAATGCTTCCGCTTTCGCAGTACGTGGGAAAGGAGACCAGAGGCTATTTTTTTTTTGAATGGATGGAGGAGAGGCTTCACTACGCTGAATAAACAGCTTTTTAGAGGAAACAGCTGTTGACCGTAAGTTGAATAGTAAGTAATACAGAACCTCGTATCTCCCAATAGTAAGACAATCTCTGGTATCAGCTGCTCGTGCTTGTTGGTTTTCTCAGTCAGCACAGCATGTTTCAGAGCTGTTGGAGTTATAGAGTAACATATACTCTGGGAAATTGGTTTATTTCGAGTCGGAGGGACTGTCAGGCATGTCTTAAAGTGAGAAACTTCAGAAAATTGTGGATCAGTGCTGACTCGAGATGAGAAATGTTTTGAACCTTTCAGTCCGATTCGGTAAACTGGTTGGACCGGTTCACTGAAAAGAACCGGTTCAAAAGAACGATTCGTTCATGAACTGGATATCACTAGTGTGCACTGCAACTAGAGAACTCCACTCATGCCATTCAAAATGCTAGAGCTGATCCGCCAGTGGGTGTGTCTGTAGCAAGTGTTTATTCTACGGTTTATTATATGGTTATTCGAATGGCTAAAATATACACATGATTATAGTTGGAAAGGTGAAACTTGGTGTTGGAAAGTAAAAATATAGCATCAATTTAATACACTTTTAATCCACCCAGTTTAGTGACAGTAATGTTGTCCAAATAGAATGAATCTGAATGAAATAAAGTTATTTTGTAAAAAATATGATTTATGCATTAGTAAAACCTCTAGCACATCTGGCAGATTTTGAAACTAGAAATCAGGAACAGGATCACTTAAGGGGCAGTCATACATATTTCATGTCATGTAGGCCTATTGAATCTGATGATCTGCTTGTGTTTTACCAGCAGATCTGTGAACCTCTATCAGAAATGTATTTCAATAAGTGACAGAACATAAATTCCAGTTTACTAGAATGAAACTATAGTGAAATGCAACAGGTAGCATTTAAAAGTTGCAAAAGTAGTTTACACATAGGCCTACATTACCATTCAGATGTTTGGCGTCAACAATTTAGTGGACAATTCCACCAGATGGGTGCCATTTCTGCCCCCAGGACATTATATGCACAAATATGCATGAAAATACATCTAAAATACATTTTATTATTAAGCAAAGTGTCATTAGTCTAGTTGCACATTAATCTAACCTGCACATTAATCTAACTGCACATTTAAAACATATAATTAAATTTTTTTATAAAAACTACCTAAAACTCTGAAAAATAGCGTTTGTTACATGTCCCCAGTCTCTAACACTACATTTTAACATTTACATTTACATTACTCTTACATTTAGTCATTTTGCAGACGCTTTTATCCGAAGCGACTTACAATTGGGGAAAACATAAAGCGATTCTTCTTAAAGAGGCAAACAGAAACAGGAAGTGCATGTAATACCAAGTTTTAGGCATTGTTCAAATAAGTACAAGCTAGAAAGGGAAGGAATAAATAAAGTTTTTTAAATAGAGTTTTTTACAATTTTATTTAGGATGAAGTCAAGTAGCGTCGAAAGAGATGGGTTTTCAGCTGTCGCTTGAAAATTGTCAGGGATTCAGCATTCCAGTTAGGGGTGGGAAGATCATTCCACCAGCCAGGAATGGTGAACAAGAATGTTCTGGAAAGTGATTTTGAGCCTCTCTGTGATACCACGAGGCGTCGCTCACTAGCGGATGTCAGACTTCTGGAGGGGATGTAGATTCGTAGTAGTGTGTGGAAGTAGGCGGGAGCTGAGCCTATGGCTGTTCTATATGCAAGCATCAATGTCTTGAACTTGATGCGAACCGCAACCAGTAGCCAGTGCAAGGAGATAAAGAGAGGTGTAACATGGGCTCTTTTGGGCTAGTTGAAGACCAGTCGTGCTGCTGCATTCTGAATCATTTGTAGAGGTTTGATTGTGCTTGATGGAAGTCCAGCCAGAAGAGCATTGCAGTAGTCCAGCCTAGAAATGACAAAGGCCTGGACAAGAAGTTGTGCAGCATGCTCCGTTAGAAAGGGCCTGATCTTTCTGATGTTGTGCAATGCAAACCTGCAAGATCGAGCAGTCTTTGCAATGTGGTCTTTGAAGGTCAGCTGATCATCAAAGATTACACCAAGATTTCTGACCGAAGTTTATGGGGTAATTGTAGAAGAACGTAGCTGGATGGTGAAATCGTGCTGTAGAGTTGGAGTGGCAGGGAAGACAAGAAGCTCAGTCTTTGCCAGGTTGAGCTGTAGGTGATATTCTTTCATCCATGCCGAGATGTCCGCCAGGCAGCCTGAGATCCGTGCAGCTATCGTTGGATCATCTGGTTGAAATGAGAGATAGAGCTGTGTGTCATCAGCATAGCAATGGTAGGAGAAGCCATGTACATGTATGATGGGACCCCGTGATGTAGTGTATATGGAGAAGAGGAGGGGTGCAAGAACTGATCCGTGAGGAACCCCAGTGATCAGTTGATGTGCTTTGGATATCTCCCCTCCCCAGGCAACCCTGAAAGACCTACCAGTGAGATAGGATTCAAGAAAAGTGAAAAGTGAACCAGAAAAGTGGAATCCCTGTGATGCCCAGTGATGAGAGGGCAGACAGGAGGATCTGATGATTGACAGTGTCAAAAGCAGCAGATTCTGTGAAGAATGTGGCGAAATCATCAGCTGTTATAGAAGTAGTGGGAGGTGGTGGAGGGGAATAGAGGAGAGAATTTAATGTTTTGAAGAGACTACGCGTGTCTGGAGCACTGTTGATCTTGTTGTGGAAGTATGAAGATTTGGCAGTATGGACTTCAGCAGAGAAGGATGAAAGCAAAGACTGATACATACTAAGGACTGACGGATCTTTTGATTTGCGCCATTTTCTCTCTGCTGCCTTGAGTTTGGTTCGATGCTCACGAAGAACATCGGATAACCAGGGGTTAGAAGGTGCTTGTAGTGGTAAGTCGTTTGAGATCAAATGAAGCAAGGAGTGAATGGAAGTCTGTAGCATAAGGCTTGTCCAGATGAATGTTGAAGGCGCCAAAGACTAAAAGTGGACTGCCATCCTCCGGGAAAGAGGACAGCAGCCCATCCAGCTCCTCTAGGAAGGTGGCTAGAATTTGCCCAGGAGGGCAGTAAATTACCACAACCTAGAGTTTTATAGGAGCTGTTACAGTAATGGCATGAGATTCAAATGAGTTATAATTGCATAGGGGAGTGTGGGTTGAGTATTTCCAATTGTTAGAAATGAGCAGACCAGTGCCCCCACCCCGGCCAACCTGACGGGGGGTGTGAGAGAAAGAGAAATTGTTAGCTACAGCAGCTGGGGTTGCTGAGTTTTCTGGACGAATCCAGGTCTCAGTCAAGCCCAAGATTGAGTGTGGATTGTAAAGAAAAAGCAGCAATGAAGTCTGCTTTGCTGACAGCCTGAAATATGTTCAAAATATGACAGCCTGAAATATGTTCAAAATCCTTCAGAAAACTTTTTTTATTTCGTATTTTTGTTTACCTTCATATCCAATCTGTGCTTTAAATACATTTATTTAAAAATAAATCCATAGCATTTTAGATAAAATACACATTTTAATCATATCCCGAGTTTTCAATCAGTCCTGTTACCCTAACACACACATTCCCCCTCTGAAAAACTGGGAAAATTCTACAAGACACATTTTCAACATATTGCAACATCTGGATCTTCTGAAGGCAATTAAATGACCTAATGTACGTGGTCTCATTTTCTTTTCTGCATAATTATTTGATAATATTGTAAGGATGACTCGGAGCATCAATCTTAACATACTGTCCTGTTACCTAAATTATTTCTTACATGTTATTTGTTTATTTAAAAAGTACAAATCTTTGGTAAATCACTAGAAATTGCTGAGTATCTTCATAATATTAGCATGTACTCCATGTGGCTATATTATATGTATTTGCTAATGCTATCCTAAAATCACAATCCTGTTATTTTCAGTCCTGTTACTCATATAATGTCTCATATAATGAGTAACAGGACTGAGTAACAATAACATATCTCCTTCTCTACGTTTTGGGCTTCTATCCACACTGAGAAAATGTTTTTGCTCAGAGAAAACTTATTTATGGTTGTTCCTGCATTGTTGTTTTATATTATAATCCTGCAAGTATGACAGAAAATGTATGGGATCAGAATCCCGCCTAAAGTATTGCAGTCACGGATAAAAAAATAACAAGCCTGAAAACAAATTTTTATAACACAAGTAAAAAAATGAATTGCACTAGATTTAAAAATGAAAGCAAAGTTTTCAGAATAGCAAACAATGGTCATGGATTGAAAAATAATAAGCGTAAATCAAAAAATTAATAACGCATTTTTCAAAAATAATAAGCATGGATCAAAACTTTATACACGTTTAAAATCATATTGCACAAAATTGAAATATTAATGCAAAATTGTCTGACTTGCACACAAAATCATGTTTTCCTTGGTTATATTTCTCTGTTTTTTGTGCTCTCAGACGTTTTCTGCACATATTTTTATTCTTTTGTATGCTTATGCAGTTTTTCCCTTCGCTCTTTATTCCACGTTCCTCCTCCTCTAGCCAATCAGATGAAGAGGGGCGGTGACGTCACCCCAACGCGTCTCATTAGCTGCCGATGCTCAGTGTTCTGTTCATTTGTATAGGTGAAAATGGACAGCTGTCAGCTGGAAATCATCTTTCCATACAGGACACCGTTATATGTGTCTACCTGTCACTGCTGTACGCCTGCCTGGCGATCCGTTAATGTTAAATGAGTAAATTAATTATGAATAAATTAATGTAATGTTTTTGCATTGACTAGGCTAGATCTGACTACTGATCAATGAAAGCGACAGTGTTACAGAGGAGACAGTTACAGAGGCCAGGTGGATTTGATATACACAATGATTTATTTGCATATTGTGTTTATTTATATAAACACTATGCAACATATGCAACAAGCTACAAATATAATTGCATAACACTATCATAATGTTTTAAATATATAAAGTACAATACAGCAACAAAATGAAAGTAAAACAGCCAGCAGGTGGCGGCAAGTATCTTTAGAGTAAGACATTAAATCAGTTATTCAAACAGATTCATTCAGTGAGGAATAAAGTGAATCATTCAATATAAGTCTGCTGTGTGTTGCTTGTAGGACACTGTTCTGCTGTGGCTTTGTTTGGACTCTTCATCAAGCAAAATGAGAAAATAAGTACAATATTAAACTCACTCAAAATGTACTTCTTGTTATATTAATTTTATACTACAGTTCAATAAAGATTTTCAATGGAGCTGATATTCGGGGAAACACTCTTCCTCGTGTGATATTGCTTAACTGTATGTCATTTTATAATCTCAGAGTAACACAAAATGTGATAAATCTTACAAGACCATCAACCTTATTAATGACATACTGTACATGAAAGAAAAAGCTGCAAAGCTGTTTACAAAAAAACAATACATGACAAAAAATAAGCAAAATATTGCCTACAGACAGTTAACAATTACGAGCAATATACAGCAAACTAATCAATTGTGACACAAAAAATAAGCAAAATACTGCCTACAGACTGTTAACAATTACGAGCAATACAGCAAACTAAACAATTGTGACTGGGGTGTATTACTCTTACTCATATCATCCTCTCCTAACAGTAATAACCATAAGACTTATTATCAGTCAGGTATGGGCGAGCCAGGCACATCAATGACTTCGTGAGGCCGGTATTGTGGCTCCTCCCTTTCGTGATGTGGCCATAGGCGAATAAATACAGGTGAATATAACCACGATGGGTCACTAGGACGGCTCATTTAACGTTAACAGATCGCCAGGCAGACATACAGCAGTGACAGGCAGACAAATATAACGGTGTCCTGTATGGAAAGATGTTTTCATTCAAATCAAAGCGTAAATACACGTAGAAAACGTATCCTTGTGTCGCGGCTGACACAGAACAGCGTACGCTGCTTGCGTTTATCGGATATTCTCCAAAATGGCGCTACGGTGATGCGGAGAGACACAGAGGAGACGAATTGTTGAATAAAGTCGTTATTTTTGTTTTCTTCGCGTACAAAAAGTATTCTTGCCGCTTCATAACATGACGGTTGAACCACTGATGGCAGATGGACTATTCTGACGATGCTTTTCATACTTTTCTGGACCTTGACAGTGTAATTTACTAAGCAGTCAGTGGGACAGTCACAAGCCTCTCGGTTTTCATTCAAAATATCTTAAATTGTTTTCCGAAGACGAACGAAGCTTTTACGGGTTTGGAACGATATGGGGGGAAGTGATTAATGACACAATTTTCATTTTGGGCTGGCGTATCCCTTTAAATATGTGTTTTACAAGACTGAGTTTTAGAAAAAGATATAAAAAAAGAAAGAAAATAAAGCAAATGGCACTCATTAGGCGGAATGACCCTAATACTTTTATTCAGCAAGGATGCATTCAACTGAACAGAAATAACAGTAAAGCTATTTGTAATGTTAGAAAAAGATTTGTATTTCAAATAAATGCTGTTCTTTTGAACTTTATATTCATCAAAGAATCCTAAAAACAATTCTACTTTAAGATTAATGACACAATTTTCATTTTGGGCTGGCGTATCCCTTTAAATATGTGTTTTACAAGACTGAGTTTTAGAAAAAGATATAAAAAAAGAAAGAAAATAAAGCAAATGGCACTCATTAGGCGGAATGACCCTAATACTTTTATTCAGCAAGGATGCATTCAACTGAACAGAAATAACAGTAAAGCTATTTGTAATGTTAGAAAAAGATTTGTATTTCAAATAAATGCTGTTCTTTTGAACTTTATATTCATCAAAGAATCCTAAAAACAATTCTACTTTAAGCAGCACAACCATTTTCAAGAAAGAAGAAGAAGCAGAAGAACGTTTTCAGTATACTAGTCTGTAACAGTGCAGTAAGACTGCAGTAATGGCTGCAGAACATTCTGTGTTGCCATAACATAAATTAAATTATAAAATATATAAAAATAGTAAACAGTTAGTTTAAGGCCCTCATTGGGAGGTGTGGCTGAGTGGTCTAAGGCGTTGGATTAAGGCACCACTTTCTTTGAGGGTGTGGCTTTGAATCCTACCACTGTCACGACAGTGTTTTCCAAGGCTCTTGTGGCTGCTTTGCCTGAATGAAGTGACGCTGAGTGCTCCTGGTCTCATCCAAACTCAGCTACTTTTGCCTTACTCATTTTTTCGCAAAGTCGATACTGGAAGTCTGTCCCTGCCACTGGTTCTTTCTAACAGAGGAACCCTGTTAAAGCAGGGTCACTAATAATTTACAATCATAGTAGAGATACTATTATTTTGAGTAATATAATAACTAAAAGCAATGAGTAGTCTACTAGAATGGAAAAGGCCAACGACACTCATTGCAGACTTTTTGTCACACTGGGTTTCACAGTTTTCACTCAGGTGACTTTTTTATTTAGCATATGCATGCATACAATTACAAACATACAAATACACAAACACATACTCTGACACACACACACACACCACACATTCCAAAACGTTGGTCTGACAAGTCTCGCTTCCTCCCATATCTCATCAAAAATCATCACAATTGCCTCTTGTGTTCTTCGCCATGTTTGTTTTAGAAATGATTTTTTGCACTTCAGACTCTCTAACATGTTGCATACTGTAATTCTCTTTTCAAATTCTTCCTTTTCGTGCCTTCTAAAAGCTTCTGTGCGGTTTGCTGAGGGAAATCAGGACATTACCGTAATAAGCTATATATTGGCGAAAAGCACAAATTGTCTTCTATCATGAGCATTTTGAATTATTTCTATGTTACAAACGGTTCAAGAGTTACAGTAACATGAATGCAGGTTGGTTTGATGTGTCAGTGATTGTGTGTGGTGTAATGTGTTAAGGAGGCCTTTCCAAGGCAAATTTCAAGTCATTTGCTTGTGTAGAAGTGGGACAAGAAAAGAATTAGTGGAAAGCAGCCAGGGAAAGGCATTCCAACAGGTTAGCTTGGCTGAGCGGTCTAAGGAGCTGGCTTCAGTCTCTTTGGGGATGTGGCTTTGAATCCCGCTGCCAGCAGTGGTTTTAACCAAGGCCGGGAGGCCTTCTGAAGATGTAAGAATATGCTTTCCTTGGCAGCAGTGAGGCCCATCGGGCAGAATGTGTCATCTTCTCCCACAGTGATCACCTGTTTGCTACGGTAGAATGACTCGATGCTTATCCTTAACCCCGTCATTCATATGTGGGCTACTGACCTTTCAGGATTTCATTGTTGACGATCTGAGTCAATCCTGTGCTACCTGTTCTTTGAAACTCATCTCAGACTCAATGTGATTGCAACACATCCGAAAGCTCTAACCTGCTTGGAATCAGGTTTGTTTCACGTGAATAGGATTAGATTGCAGCTTTTTAGCAAAGTCAGTATTGAGAAAGGTGTGGAAGGGCTCCTCCGAGGCATGTTGAATTTCAAGGGATTTACCTGTGGTGAAACGCAACAAGAAAAAAGCTGCTGGAAAGTGACCCGTGGAATGCCGGCTCACGGTGTAGTGTGGCTGAGTGATCTAAGGTGCTGGTCCAGTCTGTTTAGAGGCATGGGTTTAAATCCCACCGCTGTCTGGAAAGCTCTTGTGGCTTCTGTGACTGGAGAAGTGATGCTACGTGCAACCGGTCCCATTCATACTCAGCCTTATTTTTCCTCACTTGCTTTTTTAGCAAATTCAGTACTGCTCCTTTCCAACAGAGGTACCCTGTTAAAGCAAGGATAATAATAATTTACAATCATAGTAGAGATACTTTAAAAAAAGGGGGTGTGGGTTTGAATCCCACCGCTGCCAGCAGAGGTTTTAAACAAGGCCGGGAGGCCCTGTGTTTCTCTAAATAGGTATGAAAATGTGAGAATACATACACCTGTTTGCTAAGGCGTGTTGACACAATCCTGCTCTTTGGACCCGTCCTTCATATGTGGGCAACTGACTTTTTCGGGATTTCATTGTTGACAATCTGAGTCAATTCTGTTCTGTGCTGTTCTGTTCTTCAAAACTTATTTCAGACTCGTTGTAATTAGAACAATCCACAAGATCTAACCTGCTTGGAAGCAGGTTTGTTTCACGTGAACAGGTTTAGATTGAAGCTTTTTAGGAAAGTCAGTATTGAGGAGGCCTTTCCACCTGTGGAAGGGCTCCTCCTAGGCACGGCGAATTTCTAGGGATTAACTTGTGGCAAAGCGCAATAAGAAAAAAAGCTGCTGGAAAGGCTCTTGTGGCTGCTGCGACTAGAGAAGTGGCATTGCAGTCTCATCCATACTCAGCAACTTTTGCCTTACTCACACAAGTCGTACTGGAAGCCTGTCCCAGCAACTGCTTCTTTCTAACAGAGGCACCCTGTTAAAGCAGGGACACTAATAATTTACAATCATAGTACAGATAATTAAAAGATATATATATTTCGAGTAATATAATAACAACAAGCAATGAGTAGTCTACAAGAATGGAAACAGCCAATTGCACCCATTAAGCGGCCAAGGGACAGCATCCTCATGAGGTAGCATGGCTGAGTGTTCTAAGGCATGGGTTCGAAACCCACTGGTTCCAGGGCAGACTTTTGTTAGTCACTTGTGGCTGCTATGCCTGAGCAAAAAGACTGGAAAAGTGACAAGGCTTTTTCTTTTCTTGGCTTTACTTGATGAATTTCACAGCCTCACAAAGAAAATCTGTCCTTAGCCCTATTCGCACAGGATTAGTATTACCTGGTGACCTCCAGTCATTTGTAATAATTGCGGAGCTTGTCTGTGATCTTAATCCCGTGCGAATCGGCCATGTCTGTAATTTGTAAAGTAAAAATTCCCCCGCAAATGACCTACCATATTTCGCCGAACACCGAGGTCCTGTGATAATATTAGTCCCGTGCGAATCGGCATCTCTGTGATTCGGCCAGCATTTGGCGGGTCGTATATAATTTTTCGAGGTTTTTGTTTGCTGTGCGCCTTTTTATCCATCTTCCGCGAAGAATGGAGCTGCGTTGGAGTGTTTGATAGTATTTTGGGTGCTGTCATCATATCGCTACACCATACAATTTGCAGAAAGAGAAAGCTGAAAAGGTTTTGAGGTTAATGTGTTACAAATAAATCAAGCATAAAGCTTGAGATATTATTTTAACCTGGTGAAATGTAAATGACACAGCGCACAAAACTATATTAGTTTCTTTTTTTTAAATCCATCTGGACCATAGAACGGAACTCTCAAAGCCTTGACATCCGGGTATCCGGGAGGCAAGTTAGTAAATTCGAGTAAAATCACAGGCTTCGCTTATCCCGTGCGAATGCACCACATGAAATTCAGATGTGGGGGGGTAATTTCAAAATCACACAAGGTCCCCAGATAATACTAATCCCGTGCGAATAGGGCTCTTGCCTCTTTGTGGTGGAAAATAGTGCAGAAAAGGGCCCACAAAGGGAGGCCTGCTGGGGTTGCATGGCGAGCGTTCTAAGGCCCTGGATTAAGCCTCAGTCTTTTTGGGGGCGTGGGTTTGAATCCAGCTATTGCCAGAACAAGCTTTTGGAAGGCTGCTGTGACTGAAGTGACACTGCAGGCTCCCGGTCTCATCCATACTCAACCGCTTTTGCCTTGCTCCCTTTTTTGCAAAGTCATTGCTGGAAGCTTGTCCCAGCCAGCATTCCTTTCTAACAGAGGCTCCCTGTTAACTGTGGGGGAAAATGACCCACGAAGTGAGGCCAGCCGTGGTAGTTTGGCCAAGCGGTCTAAAAGCCTTTTCACACTGAGCGTGATGCGAATAAGTAAGGCGAATCGCCGATGAATGGTGCTTTCACACCGAACACGAAACGATTGATCGCCTTCTGCTAATTCTCGCCTACTCACAATGCATTTTTCCTCAGTTATGTATCTCGTATATGGATTTACCATTGTCCGCTGCTCAATATACAGCATTAAATTAAGATAAATAAAGTTTGGTTCTACACCAGAAACACAAACTGTATATAATACATTTTAAGATGTATTCTTGTAAGCATTATAGATAGTTTGTGTTTCTGGTGTAGAACCAAACTATCTATAATGCTTACAAGAATACATCTTAAAATGTACACCTCATTTGTCATAAACATCCTTTAGTGTACAGAGAATATATCATCACAATCATATGTCTATTTGCTTTCATATTTCATGTGTAGAAAAGGGGCAGGAGATATGAAATTACGCTTTTTCTTTCCTTGGCCTTACTTGATGGACTTCACAGCGTCACGAAGAATGGCCGAGGGGTTTAAGGCTATGTTCACACTGCGAGCCTTAGTGCTCAATTCCAATTTTTGTTCAGATCCAATTTTTATTTATAGCTGTTCACATTGTTGTTTTAAATGTGGCCAATATCCGATTTCCAGTGTGAACAGATCATGGTTCTGAACTGACCCGCATTCGCAAAAGAACAATACTAACAGGGTTGCCAGGTTTTCACAAAACAATCTGCCCAATTGCTTCTCAAAACTAGTCCAAAGCTAGCTCAATCACGTTTTGGGGTTTATATATCATGTTAGCGGGTTCGCTTTAACCCACAGAGTTGAAAAGCAACCCGCAGCAACGATGAAAAAACATTTCCCAATTCTGCGGGAAAACTGGACTTGGCAACATTTGCGCAGCGCACTGTCATACAGAATTAAACACAGAGGACATAAAGTAAGCGATTATGCGTTTATTTATAGTATGATCTGTCGCAGAAGCCAGCGAAATTATGCGCAGGCAATATGAAAAATAAGGACAAGGATGTGACAGAAGAGAGCAGTTTTGAAACTTTTTTGATACGAGCCCTTATGTTTTGCTTGTATATAGAGTTGTCACTGCAATACTTATGAGCTCTGACACATCACTGTACTTCCACTGACTACCTTTTGCAACTGTCTCGATAGCTTTGGGTTTGTAAAATCTTTGAAGTGACTCCCATGAGAGCAGAATCCTGACGAATGTTGATCTAGAGTGAGAAAAGTCGCATGAATTCCGATATGATGGTTCACACCGCGGTCGCATTCCAAAACATCTAACCTGTATCAGATTTAGTACCACATATTGAAGTGGCTCAAATTGGACCTGAAAAGATCAGATTAGTGGTCTGAAGTCCTGGATTAAGGCTCCAGTCTCATCGGGCGCATGGGTTGGAATCCCACTGCTGCTATGGCTGGGCACAAAGACTGGAAAAGTGACATACTCCTGGTCTCAGCAAAATGCTTTTGCTTTCCTAGGCCTTACTTGATAGACTTCACAGCCCCACAAAGAAAATTGAGGCCTTCATTGCCTCTATTTGTGGGGTTAAATAGGGTGAAAAATGTCCCACAAAGAGAGGCCTGGCAGGGTAGTGTGGCTGAGTAGTCTAAGGTGCTGGTTTAAAGCTCCAGTCTCTTCGGGGGTGTGAGTTCAAATCCCACCGCTGCCAGGGCAGCTTTTTGGAAGGCTCTTGTGACTGCTACGCCTGAGCACAAAGACTGGAAAAGTGACACGTTCCTGTTCTCTCTTTTTGGGGGAAAATAGAGCAGAAAAGGGCCCACGAAAAGAGGGCTGTTGGGGCAGCATGGCCGAGGGGTCTATGGCGCTAGCTTTAGGCTCCAGTCTCTTTGGAGGTGTGGGTTAGAATCTCACTGCTGCCAGCAGTGGTTTTAACAAAGGTTAAGAGGCCCTGAGTGTGCTCTAAGAAGGTCTGAAAATGAGAGAATATGCTTTCCTTGGCAGTAGCCAGGCTCGTCATGCTCCACCATGTCCTACTGCATAGGGGGTCTCCCTATTCAAATAAGTTGGAAGTGGACGCTTTTCGGGTGGTACCCCTGTCCCGCTTACCTGCTATTCGTCCATTTCCCATACACTTTGGCATGCGGACCCCCATCCCGCTTACCTGCCATTTGTCCATTTCCCATCCAGGTCAGCGTGCTGACCACTACATGGCCCCGCCCCCATCCCACGAACCTACAATTTGTCCACTTACCTACTAAAGTGACAGAATGACTCCTTGACCACTGCTGAACACTGCCCTGCCCTCGGGACCCGTCCCCCGTCCCACGAACCTACTATTTGTCCACTTACCTACTAAAGTGACAGAATGACCCCTTGACCACTGCTGACCACTGCCCCACCTCGGGACCCGGCCCCCCATCCCACAAACCTACTATTTGTCTACTTACCTACTAAAGTGACAGAATGACCCCTTGACCACTGCTGACTACTGCCTTGCCCTTGGGACCCCCCCCTCGAACCTACTATTTGTCCACTTACCTACTACTAGACCGCAAGTGGGTTATGTGTCCATTTGCAACCTATTGAATGGGATCGCTATAGTAGGTTAGTGGGATGATTGTCCAGCAAAGTACTAAACTGATCCCATTCAATAGATTGCAAGTGGGATATGTGTCCATTTGCAACCTATTGAATGGGAGCACTTTAATTGGTTAGTGGTATAAATGTCCACCAAAGTACTAAACCGATCCCATTCAGTACATTGCAATTGGGATATGTGTCCATTTGCAACCTATTGAATGGGAGCCCGTTAATAGGTTAGTGGGATAAATGTCCACCAAAGTACTAAACCGATCCCATTCAGTAGATTGCAATTACGATATGTGTCCATTTGCAACCTATTGAATGGGAACCCTTTAATAGGTTAGTGGGATAAATATCCACCAAAGTACTAAACCGAACCCATTCAGTAGATTGCAATTAGGATATGTGTCCTTTTACAATTTATTTAATGGGATCATAATAATAGGTTAGTGGGATAAATGTCCACCAATCTGCTAAACCAATTCCATTCAATAACTTGCAAGTGGATACATATCGCATTTGCAATTAATTCAATGGGATTGATATAACAATGTAAATTAAGTATTGTCTACCAATCTAGGTCCCATTTCCAACCTATTCAGTGGGCCTCAAATAGGAGGGTTGTGGACAGATTAATTTTGACATAAAACTTGGTGCTGCTGACTCTGGAAGTCCTTATGGATGCTGATATACAGGTTTTATCAAGATAGTTTAAGAGGAAACAGCCTAAACCACTGTGTCCACAAAACACCTATTTGAGTCCCATTATATAGGTTGGAAATGGAATGCGTCCCACTGCCTATCTATATAATAGGCTTCAGATAGTTTTTTTGTGGACACAAGGGTTTAAGAACTTTCATGATGAAATATTTTGATAAAACCTATTTATCAGCACTCAGCATAACATTTGAAACATTTGAATTTCATAATAATGTTTATTATGCATAAAAAAATGAATGTGAATAAAGCTCCTATCCAGTCCCCATTAAATAGGTTGCAAGTGGGACCTTCTGGAAGGAGTAATGCAATATGTCCCACTTGCAACCTATTATATGGCGACTGTATAGGAGCTTTATGGACACTTCCTGTACAGGCACGTGCACATATAGACATCAAAGGGGGCTTGAGCACACTTTATTTATTTTTTAAAATAAATTAATATATGTAGGGCCTATATATGTGCGCGTGTGTGTTTCTGTTTGCGCACCACTTTTGCTGTCAAAAAAATAAAATAAAATAAAAAAAATATCAGGTCGGGTCGGGAAATGTTGAGACTTTCTCCCCGCCGCGTCTCCGCGCAGCTGTGTTATACTTTCCGCTTGAGCAATTCGGACGCGTACACGGACAACGCAGAAGCGGACTACTTGTATTTATACTACCGAAAGCGTACGCTGATGGTCCGCTCCGTGGATGTGTTCCATACATGTGCATGTAGATCTGCTTGAACAGTAAACAAACAAGTGAACAAACAATTGCCCAGAGTTATTGCACATCTGGCTGTCTTTATATTGTTTTATCGACGGATTGTACAGGTTCGAGTAGCAACGGGCTTCTTCACACAGCCTGTGCATGTGCAGTTGGAGCGTTTGTAGCCTACTGACTGTGCGTACTTGTCCATGCGGTCACAAAAAAATTGTAGGCAGGCGGATGTCCGCGCAGAGCCTCCGTGCACACTCTCTGATGACGATTTTTATGTCACGCATACCACAGCGGACCCTAGCGGACTCGCGCACGTGGAAAGTATAACACAGGCTAGCACACATTGATCGCCACATGCACATCACTGACAGCCAGGCAGAGAGCCACAGAAGTGAAGCCCTCCCTCCCTTTCCAGTTGTGTTTGTCTTGGTGTGGAGGTGAGTGGTGATAAATGAAAGACTAAGCTACCTGTGCCTCACATTCACAGCTAATTATCCAAAAGACAAAAAGCAAATATAGTTAATTTGTCTTGCTAACATCCATGACTCATGAGAGAGATACCATGTAAGTTAGCTAAAGTTTAGCTAAGGCAGGAAGTCTAGTAGTTTAGACTCGTGCGCCTTGGTTACCAGGTGTCCATTTGGAGTCTCCAAATGGCTTTTTTGAAAGGACGCCTAGACTTTTTTTAAAATAAAAGCTTACAGAAACTACATTTTTGGGAGTATCATCTTCAAATTTGAATCAAAATATGGTCAGACATTCAGTTTTATCTTTATGGTGTTTTCAGGCTTTTGGCATCAAAGCCTCATTCATTTTTCCCTTAGTGAATTTCATTCAAAGATATCGTGAGTCACTTTCATGTACATTTTACCTTGTTTTACTCTGTTGCTATACTAATTTTGAGTTATTATGACTCCAGAGTAACAAAGGTTCAAGTGTCTAGTTTCAAACAATACCAGATTTATAAATATAGACTATAGGGTTATAGAGAATATAGAGCTAGAGACATTTTTATTTGGGTATGTCGTTTTTCAGAAAATGCTCAAAAATAGGGGCCACCATTAAGTGGTTTTAAGATATCAGCACAATAACACACTCAGCAAAATATAATCTAATTATTGTTATCGATAAAATGCCAGAAAATATTGAGATACATTTTTTATCAATATTGCACACCCATAATGTATTTAACGGTTTGTTTAGAAAAAAAAAAATATGATAAGTGCCCTTTTTTCCACTTGAGCCCCTGCCTCACAAAATGTCTGTGCACGTCCCTGTTCCTGTATATTGTATTATTCATGTGTAGGATGTTTTTCTTGATTAAACCACCTCTACTTTAGAGGTGTACGGTTACTTCCTCTACAGTCAAAAATCTGGGTGTTATATTAGATAGCAACTTGTCTTTTGAAAATCATATTTCCCATGTTACAAAAACAGCATTCTTCCATCTTAGAAACATTGCCAAGTTACGAAACATGATACCTGTTTCTGATGCAGAAAAGCTAGTTCATGCATTCATGACCTCTAGACTGGACTATTGTAATGCACTGCTAGGTGGTTGTCCTGCATCTTCAATAAACAAGCTACAGGTAGTCCAAAATGCAGCGGCTAGAGTCCTTACCAGGTCAAGAAAATATGATCATATTACCCCAATTTTACAGTCTCTGCACTGGCTACCTATTGTTAAAAGCGCTATATAAATAAAGGTGACTTGACTTGACTTACTTTATGTAAATAGGATTATTCATATGTAGTATGTTTTTTTTCTTCATTAAACCACTTCTGCTGCACTCAACACAGTAATTTGGACCAATGTATCTGATTTGTATACCATAATAATGTTTATTATGCATAAAAAATGAATGTCCATAAAGCTCCTATCCAGTCCCCATTAAATAGGTTGCAAGTGGGACCTTCTGGAAGGAGTAATGCAGTATATCCCACTTGCAACCTATTATATGGCGACTGTATAGGAGCTTTATGGGCACTTCCTGTATATTGTATTATTCATGAGTATTATGTTTTTTTCTTGAATAAACCACCTCTACTGTGCTCAACACAGTCTGTTGGACCCATTTACCTGATTTGCATATCATAATATTGTTTATTATGCATAAAAAAATGAATGTCCATAAAGCTCCTATCCAGTCCCCATTAAATAGGTTGCTAATGGGATTTTATTTACAGTTTGATTAATAATACCATTAATATGGGGGCTAGAGCCTGGGGGCGCCGAATGCTTGATAGTGGGGCCCTCACGTACAACATATCACAGGGCTGAAATCCTCAGTTTTTGGGAAGGGCTTTAAAAAAAATCATCAAAAATATTCAGTGAAAAATACAGACATGTGCTTGCCCCTTTTCTAACATTTTTGACCCCTAAACAAGGTCGTTGGGCCACCAAACTTTTCCACCCGCTCGAGGGGGTCCCCTTGAGACAAAGATTTCAAATTCGGCTCAATCGGACCCCTCTGAGCCATGTCCATGAAGTTACTATGGTAAGCCCATTCAAATAGGTTCAGCGTGGGATTTTTTAAGAAGGGTCCCAGAGGCCCCAAATTGGCGTCGTAGGGTCACGGAACTTTGTATGGCATTCAATGGGGTCCCTAGGAGTCACCAACAGTGAATTCGGGTCGATCGGACCTTTCTGAGCTGTGTCCGCAAAACTACGTGTGGTAAGCCTATTGAAATAAGTTGCACGTGGGATTTTCTTAGAAGTGTGCAGGCATGCTCAAATTCGACAGGGGTGTCAGGGGGACACCCCGGAGCGCTGTACAGAAAGCATAGGTCGATCGGAGGAACTTTGCTCGGACGTCACAAACCGGCCAAAGGGGGCACTGGCGAGGGTCAGCGGTTCGCGGGCATGTGCCCCGTCATGTTTTCAGGCCAAAACAGCAAAAAAAAAACGGTCCTGAAATGGACAAACTAGGACAACTAGGGGCGCTCTGTCCTCAAGATAGCGTAGACCCAAGCTGGACCTTTAGAAGGCACTGTTCGCAAGTTTAGTAGGGAAGTGGGACTGGTCACTCCCCCCCCCACTGACCACTACATGCATCTAGTGGGCAAATGGACATTTAGGAGGTAAGCGGGATCGGTCACTCTAGAGACTGATAGGCAAATGGACACTTAGGAGGTAAGCAGGACTGGTCACTCTTGAGATTGATAGGCAAATGGACAAACGGTAGGTAAGTGGTATTGGTCACTAATCCCATGACCATTCACTAGTAGGGAAAAGGGATGTTTAGAAGGGTTTTGGGCACTGCTTACCAATTACACCACAGAATAAGCTTCAAATGGACATTTAGTAGGCCTAGGGACATGGGCGGGGCAAAAGAGGGGAGGGGGGGCAAGGTCGGGAGGGAGTTCAGCTTCCTGAC
>NW_015555875.1:101383-106887 GCF_001515605.1 Sinocyclocheilus anshuiensis
CCTACAAGCAGTAGAAAGTTTTCAGTGCTATAATGTGTTTAAATCGTACGATAAGAAACTAACCTGATTTTAGCGAAGAAATCCTAATTTCTGTTGTTAGTAGAGTGTATGCCTTTTCTGACGAAGAAACCTCAGATTAGCAGCCCATATAAATGGTACCAGAATAAATCAGTCTGATCTTGGGCAAAGAAATCCCCACTTTTGAAACTACAGCACTGTTGTAGGTGATCTGAGCGATGCTCTTCATTTCACCGATTTAAGGCCTTATTATGTGTTACGTATCATTGTATTCATATTGATCCGCTCATGTGAAACATTTACGTCAAATTAATGGTGTTATTCTAGCGTAGCTAACTATGAATTCACCATTGCCTGTGAAATGAATGTGCTGTTTAGATTGAGCAGACTCTTCCGGGTTAATCTGATAACAGCACCCACTTCACAGACCTTTGTGTAAACAAACAACTGCATGTAGCCAAAGCTAGCTCTATAGCAGCCCTAAACGCATACAAGTTAAAGCCCTCTACATCAACTGATAGCTGCTAGCACTCAGCCAATACTTAGACCTGTGTCAGTGTAGAGTGTAACATTTAAACCAAAGACTACAGACCTTGGGGCCTTTTAGACTAAGGGACTTTGATTTGAACTAGTGATGGGAGAGACAAAGCTTCTCGAGGATTTGAATCAAATGAATCAATTGTGCCACAAATGATTCACTGTTTTGAAGCGCTCTGTGCTGATAACCCCTGCTGGTCAGAACAGTGTAAGTGCAGTGAAAACTCAACTCAATGAAACACCTTACCAAACCAATAGCCAATGTTTTATGGAAGGTGTAATCAATTAATGGCAATCAACGATCCCTAATACCCTTAAATATTAAGGGTCTTTTAATACGTTATATTTCAGTAAACTTAAAGACCAATAGTCTTTAAATTTGCCTCCTCCCTTTATTAAATGCATCACTAAATGTTGAATGAATTGTGCCACAAATGATTCACTGTTTCGAAGTGCTCGGTGCTGATAACCCCTGCTGGTCAGAACGGTGTAAGTGCAGTGAAAACTCAACTCAACGAAACACCTTACCAAACCAATAGCCAATGTGTTATTTAAGGTGTAATCAATTAAAGGCAATCAACGATCCCTAATACCCTTAAATATTAAGGGTCTTTTAATACGTTATATTTCAGTAAACTTAAAGACCAATAGTCTTTAAATTTGCCTCCTCCCTTTATTAAATGCATCACTAAATGTGTACGAATTTATAAAATTGGATACGAGATCACATACAAATCATAGACACTGGTTCTTGAGACCTAGCATCGAACCATTAAAATTTCAAATCAATTTGAAACAGCTATGATGTGTAAAGAAGCCTCGTTTACTGAAATCACATGACTTTAGCAGTTTGATGCACACTCCGAATCATGGATTCGGACAGAGGTCCCGAAGCTCTACAAAGCATGTGTCAAAGACCCCCATCACTAGTTTAAACAATTTCTTTATCTTTCTCTCCCTCTCTCTCTCTACCCCCTCACTTTTGGTTTCACTCTCCCTCAAAACTCATATACTTGGGTTTTATCTGTGTTGGCTAGAATTCGATTTTAGTCTACCTCTATTTTATCTCATGTTATTTATTTATGTTTATTTAGCCTGAATATCCCTATTCAGCCAAGTGGAATTTAATTAAATTTGAAATTTAATTGAATCAACGTCCTTATACACCTTTCGTTTTAGTTTCCTATAGCTATATGGACACTCTACTTTTACTCTTCATTTTGACTTTATTGCTCTATTCTATCTCATTTATTTACCCTTGTTTCAGGCTGAATATCCCTATTCAGCTAAGCTGAATTTAATTACATTTGAAATGTAATTAAATCAGTCTGTTTATTTACCTCTCCTTTAGTCTTCTAGAGCTATAAGGGCATTCTACCTGGACTTTTACCATATTTTAGTTATTTTTCCATCACCATCTTCCCTCTTTGTATAGGATTACAGTAGTTCTAGCAACTGTTGTTTCCTTAATGAGTTATACAGGTTATTAGTAGCCTAATCCCTGTTTCCTCTCTACTTCTCCTCACTCCTCAGTGCCAGGCCTAGTACATTGAAGTGCAGTTACTGTTCAACACAATGTAGGCCCAGATAGAACTAGGAACACTTCCCATTGTTTCTTCGAGGTATTTGGTGTGTCCCTGCTAGCTTAGCTAACAGTCTAACCCTAGGTTTATGAGTCTATTGCAGCATCACCCACAAGTGACACCTGCTTAGCCATATTCCTTGAACAAAACTCAACTGAGGAGTACTGGGAAGGACAAACTTCTGACTCCTTGCCTGACGCAACACAGCAGCAGACCCATCCAAGGGAGGAGCATCCCTTAAAACCAGTTTACACCCCAGAAGCAGCCAGACAACGTTGGATGGAGCAACGGGCCCACATGCCCAACTGCGAACCCTCTACCAACACAACTCAGGCAAGCTCAAGTCGGTGCCACCACAAGAGCAAAGCGACACCGCAAACATCAGATTTCTAGTGATGTTTGGGCAAAACAGAGGGCTAACAAGCACCTGCTGCTCTCCTGCCATCATCACTAGGTCAGTCTGAAACTCTCTTCACACTACAAAATCTTCATAACAATTCCATGCAACCCCTGGAACCACCTGCACTCTCACCACTGAGAGTCCAACCTAGCTGTTCCAAAATGCAGGTACCACGGATAGCCTACTGGCTAACAACACCCAAAACAACCATCTTACCCAGACCAACTCACTTCAGGATGACAGGTGACACAGCAACAAGTATTTCCAACCTCCCGCTTGGAATTTCAGCCTTTCTCAATGGACAAGCCCATCGTGAATCTCCTCAGACCTTAAAAGGCTCACGCACAGTTCCGCCCAGGTCTTCTTCTGCTAAGTACTTCTGCTGAGGCTTCTGCTAAGTTTTCTACTAAATCTTCTGATGGCTGCCCGTGTGGAGAGCCTGAGCCGGTACGGGTGTGTCCGGTGGGCTCCAACACATAGCCTTTCAGTCGGCGGTTCTGTTAGATTCTGAGAAGATGAGGATGCGATCTAGAACGCTTCTGCAACCCTTAAGTCATGCGTGTGTGTATGTGTATGTTAGACTAGTTTAAGTGTGTATGTAGTTAATAAAGTCTTACTTGTATCACACTTGAGGTTGTTCATTGTTTGCTCATAACTGGAGTCCCTAATCATGCAGATTTTTGCTACATGCTCTGAGTAGTATTGTACAGTAAGAAAGTTATTTGCCTTAACCAGGAAATTAACATTCTTAGAATTGACAGACAGTTGACACTGAGATGTCATGTAAATACTTACAGCGGATCTAAATATTTATAATTAAGTATAACTAGTTATAATTAATTATTTATATTTCCCCTTTGAGCACATTCCTGTTCTCTCTTTTTGCGGGAAAATAGAGCAGAAAAGGGCCCACGAAAAGAGGGCTGTTGATCCATAGATCCAATGGTAAGAATGAAGAGTATGAGAATAAAAACGATAAAAAAGTTTTTGAATAATAATGATACGGTATGGAAAAAGATAATGAGATTTTTTGTGGATGAATTTTAAAGATACTATGCTTGAGAAGATACCTGAATTTTATAAAGAAGTCTTAAGAGCATGGAAAGTTTTTAAGAGAATGTTTATGTGGAGTTTAAAGGAAGAGATCAGCTATTGAAACAGCCCCTTAAACAAATTAATTACAAGAAATAGAAATATTTTTTTTTATAAGAATTGGTATTATGCAGGACTGAGACAAGTAAAAGACATTTTATATGAGGTAAAACCAGGATTTTTACCTATACAGGCAATTATAGACACATTAGAGGAGAATGAAGATATAGAAAACAGACAGTTGATTAAGGAACAATACATACAATTAAAACTGTGCCACTACAATGGATTAAAAGCATTGAAGATAAAGAAAGAGCAAATGAGAAACCTGAAATATTTTTTAAAAGAAATGACGAACAGATTCCTTTCAATGGCTGTGTTATTAAAATGTTTTATGTTTGTATATGTGATCTTGTATTTTTAAGAACAAAAGCAATAGATTTTTGGGAAAGGTTTTTTTGTGATCTAGATGTAACAAAGATTTGGAAAAATGTAAGATGGAAATTTAAAAGTCCCATATTGGATCATTTTGATTTCTTGTTGAGACACAATGTTTTAATGACTGAAATGAAATTGGCAAAAATTGGAATGGCACAAGATGCAAAATGTAAATTATGTATGGAAAAAGATGAAGGAGTGTTACATTTGTTTTTAAAATGTAAAAAATTAGAAAATTTTATGAAGATGTTAAGGAAAATTGTGGGGGATTTTTTAAGTGATCAGAATGATTGGTTAGAGGAATGGGAAACATTGTTTTTATTTGGCTTTAATGGAAAAGCAAAAAATGTTTATGCTTTAAATTTATGGTTAACAGTAGCAAGATATACGATTTGGAGACGAAGGAATATAATTAAATTGAAGAAAAAAGAACTGTTATTTTGTAGCTTATTTAAACAGTATTTGACTGCAGTGATAGAGGACATATATGATTATTTTAATATGAATGGACAAATGGATGTATTTAACAAATATATTGTAGAAAATAACCCATACATTGTAAAAACATGGTCTGGTTTTAATGTAATTTTGCCTGAAATGTTCTAACTTTTTTTTTTCTGTGAAAATACTTCAAATGTAAGGCTGTGAATGTATGACATTTGTGTAATTTTAATTAAAAAAAAAAAGGCGCTGGATTAAGGCTCCAGTGTCTTCGGGGGCGTGGCTTCGAATCCCACCGCTGCCAGGACAGCCTTTTGGAAGGCTTTTGTGGCTGCTACGCCTGAGCACAAAGACTGGAAACGTGACACGTTCCTGTTCTCTCCTTTTGCGGGAAAATAGAGCAGAAAAGGGCCCACGAAAAGAAAGCTGCTGTGTTCGCATGGCCGAGAGGTCTGAGCTGCTGGATTTAGGCTTCAGTCTCTTTGGAGATGTGGGCTCAAATCCCACCGCCGCCAGCAATGGTTTTAACAAAGGTTAAGAGGCCCTGTGTGTGCTCTAAGAAGGTCTGAAAATGAGAGAATATGCTTTCCTTGGCTGCAGCCAGGCTCATCGAGCAAGATGCGTCATGTTCTCCCACAGCGATTGCCTGTTTGCTAAGTCAGGCTGACGCAATCCTGCTTCTTGGCCCCTTACCCCGTATATGGGCTACTGACTTTTTTGGATTTTATTGTTGACGACCTGATTCAACCCTGTTATGTTCTTTTGTTCGAAACTCGTCTCAGACTCGTTGTGATTGCAACACATCCACAAGCTCTAATATGCAGTATTGAGGAGGCTTTTCCACCTGTGGAAGGGCTCCTCTTAGGCACGGTGAATTTCAAGGGATTTACCTGTGGCAAAGCGTGACAAGGGCAAAGCTGCCGGAAAGTTATCCGTGGAAAAACCGCATAGCGGGATAACATAGCTGAGTGGTCAAAGGTGTTGGATTAATGCTC
>NW_015555876.1:0-1093 GCF_001515605.1 Sinocyclocheilus anshuiensis
GTTCCTTTAGTCATCACGCAATGATGTCAGTATACATTTATTTTCCAACAACTCAGTGTCATGTTATATCAATGAAACATTCAAATAACGTTATCTGTGTGAACGCATATTGCTGATTATTGTCTTTTGTCAAATAATGTTATCTGTGTGAACGTATATTGCTGATTATTGTCTTTCGTTCATTTTAGTTGATGTTTATGGTCGCATTTTCATGCATTGATCCTTCATGTTGGATACGAGTCACGACTGACCAATTTTGACTAGCCTACACATAAAAAAACGCAGATATGTTCTACATGTCTAAAGTATAAGTCTATAGAAAAAATAAAGCATCCTAATAAACTTACTGATTTAGCTTAACAACTTTAAAATATAATCTGCATGATAATAATCACAACAGGGAATTAAAAAAACTTTTTAAATTATTAAAAAATTGATTTAAAAATGAATTAAAACAGTTAAGAATAGAAAATGGTTATACATAAAATACAGTGCAACCAGTTCGGACGTAGCACAGTGCTCATTCAGTAAATGCACAGCTAAATAGATGAGTTTTGAGTCTGGATTTAAATGGGGGTAATGTTTTAGCACATCTGATCTCTTCTGGAAGATGATTCCAACTGCGGGTGGCATAATAGCTAAAAGCGGACTCCCCTTCTTTTGAGTGAACCCTTGGTGTTTCTAACTGACACGATCCTACTGATCTGAGTGGTCTGTTAGGTTTATATTCAGCAAGCATATCCGCAATGTATTTAGGTCCTAGGCCACTGAGTGATTTATAAACTAGTAAAAGTACTTTAAAATCAATCCTAAATATAACTGCAAGCCTGTGTAAGGACCTGAGGACTGGTGTGATATGCTCAGATTTTCTAGTTCTAGTCAGAATCCTGGCATCAGCGTTCTGGATGAGCTGCAGCTGTCTAATGGTGCTCTTGGGAAGTCTGGTGAGGAGACCGTTACAATAGTCAAACCTGCTGGTGATAAAGGCATGAACAAGTTTCTCCAAGGCTTGACTGGAAACAAAACATCTAATTCTTGTTATGTTTTTGAGATGATAGTATGCTGATTTAGTTACTGCTTTGACATGACTACT
>NW_015555876.1:1190-1749 GCF_001515605.1 Sinocyclocheilus anshuiensis
AGTCAGAATTCTGGCAGCAGCGTTCTGGATGAGCTGCAGCTGTCTAATGGTCTTCTTGTGAAGGCCGGTGAGGAGACCGTTACAATAGTCCACCCTGCTGGTGATAAAGGCATGAACAAGTTTCTCCAAGACTTGACTGGAAACAAAAAATCTAATTCTTACAATGTTTTTGAGATGATAGTATGCTGATTTAGTTAACGCTTTGACGTGACTACTGAAACGAAGGTCTGACTCCAGAATCACACCAAGATTCTTGGCTTGATTTTTTGTTGTTTGACACCTAGAGTCAAGGTTTGCATTCGCCTTGAGAAATTCGTCTTTGTTTCCAAATGCAATGACTTCAGTTTTCTCCTTGTTTAACTGAAGAAAGTTTTAGCACATCCAAACTGTTAATTTCATCAATGCATCGGCATAGGGAGTCAATGGGGCTGTAGTCATTTGGTGATAAGGCTAGGTAAACCTGGGTAACATCTGCAAAGCTGTGAAAGGCAATTTGGTTCTTTCTCATTATTTGACTTAGTGGGAGCATATACAGGCTAAACAAGAGCGGTGCAAGAAT
>NW_015555876.1:1860-2633 GCF_001515605.1 Sinocyclocheilus anshuiensis
CTCTCCCTTCTAAGTATGACCTGAACCATTTGATTACCATCCCAGAAAGCCCGACCCAGTTTTCCAGTCTCTCTAGTAGTATGTTATGATCGACAGTATCAGATGCAGCACTGAGATCTAGTAGTACCAGCACTGATATTTTGCCAGAATCAGAATTTAAGCGAATATCATTTATTATCTTAATGAGCGCTGTCTCTGTGCTGTGATACTGTCGGAAACCAGATTGAAAATTGTACCGGTATCCATTCGAGTTTAAGCAGTTGTTCAGCTGATTAAAAACTATCTTAATCTTAAACTTCAATAATCTTGCCTGTAAAAGGAAGATTTGATATTGGTCTATAGTTGCTCAATATGGTGTTATCAAGATTGCTCTTTTTCAGAAGGGGATTAACAACTGCAGTTTTCAGGGAGTTTGAAAAAGTCCCAGAAAGAAGTGAGGTGTTCACCACTTCTAAGAGATCTGCTTCCAAACAGTTAAGCACTCTAGAAGTTTAGAGCCATGGTGTAGCATTTGGCAAACATTCTCATTGTGTTGTGGTGCTCATTCAGTGGCAGTGTCTTTAAATGTGCAGACCGAGTGTTGTTTAAGGTTTGAGAAGAAGATCTGTCTAGCTGTGGCTAGTTCCACATTGAAAGCATGAAGGCTGAAGGCTGTTTTGATGCATAATAGGCCGCAGATTAGATGGGTCAGCCGTACGGCTTGAGAAGGCCTTAGACTTTCTATCACGTGATAAAACAGAAATAGAGAAAGCTACAGGCACACTGGGTTCCCG